>NW_027397077.1:3456753-3538968 GCF_003265705.2 Callorhinus ursinus
CTCATGTGCTCTCTCTCTCTCTCATTCTCTCTCTCTCAAATAAATAAGTAAAAATCTTAAAAAAAATAAAAAAATAAAGATTTTATTTATTTGAGAGAGAGAATGAGAGAGAGAGAGAGCATGAGAGGGGGGAGGGTCAGAGGGAGAAGCAGACTCCCCGCTGAGCAGGGAGCCCGATGTGGGACTCGATCCCGGGACTCCAGGATCATGACCCGAGCCGAGAGCAGTCGCCTAACCAACTGAGCCACCCAGGCGCCCCTGAGTTTATCTTTCTTAAGTTGGATGATAATGGTCTGCCTAGAACTGTCTACCCAGTTGTCATGAGTATCAAATAGATAATATATTTATTATACTTCTTTATATTATTTTAGTGGTTATTTTAGACATTTCAGCATGCAAACGTAACTGGTAATAGTCTTCCTTGAGTTTATATTGTACCACTTCACAGCGTACAAATTGAACTGTTCTTCCTTGTCCTTTGAGCTACTACCAAATACTTTTTCTCTATATGCTATAAATCCCACATAAATTGTTTATTATTTTTGCTTTAAACAGCCAACAGGCTTTAAAGAAAATGTTTTAGGGTGCCTGGGTGGTTCAGTTGGTTAAGTGTCTGCCTTCAGCTCAGGTCATGATCCCAGGGTCCAGGGATCAAGTCCCAAGTCGGGCTCCCTGCTCTGCAGGGACCTCTGCCCCTCCCCCACTGGTTTTCCCTGTACTTCCTCTAGAGGCTTCTTGGTTGACACGCTTTTCTTTCAACATTTTAGATGCCATTCCATTGGCCTCTGGCTGCCTGTTTCTGATGAAAATGTTTTTGTTGTTCTGTTGAAGATGCCCTTTTTCCTTTGTCTACTTTTAAGATTGTCTCTTTAACTCTGTGTTTCAGCCATTTGAGTTGGATGTGCCTTGATATGATTTTCTTTATGTATACCCTGCTTGGGGTTCGTGAGACTCACAGATCTGTGCTGGGATGACCTGGGCTTAACCCTTACTGCCCCTCCCCTCCCCACACGTCCCCTTTCTTGTCGCCCCTGCCACCTTCCTCCCAGGTTCCCACTGTCTGGACAGAGAAGAAACACCCACAGACACAAAAGCAACCGGGCCTCTGGGATCCAGGACAGCCCCGAGAGAGAGATGAGACCCACAGAATGTTTTTCTCTAAAAACCGCCCCAAAGTCAGGCCATTCAAGGTGTATGGACATCCACAAATACGGAGCCGCCATGCTCCGCCTGAGGGCCGACTTCTTGGGTTGGGATGACGGCAGAATGAAGTAGGGCCACCCCCCACCTCTGCTTTCCTTCATTTTCCTCTCAATTTGGAATCCAGATGTGAGCCTGTTTTTCAATATAGGCTTAGTGTGAGGTCTGTACATACACATTCGAAGGGGGGGGGCGGGCACATTTCCAGCCAGTGACCCAGAGTTCCCGGGAGATGAAAGCGTCTCACCATGGACCCAGAGTTCCCGGGAGATGAAAGCGTCTCACCATGGCCTCATCCAGGCCCTTCGGCCTCCGCATCTTAAAATTCCATTTGTGAGAGGGGGACCTGGCTGGCTTAGTCGGTGGAGCCTGTGACTCTTTTTTTTTTTTAATTAATTAATTTTTTAATTTTTATCTGAGAGAGAGAGACGGAGAGATAGTGACAGAGAGCTGGAGCGAGGAGCAGAGGGAGAAGCACACCCCCCACTGGGCAGGGAACCAGACACGGGGCTCAATCCCAGGACCCCGGGATCATGACCTGAGCCGAAGGCAGACGCTTAACTGACTGAGCCACCCAGGTGCCGGAGAGTGTGATTCTTGATCTCAGGGTTGTAAGTTCAAGCCCCACATTGGGTGTAGAAATTACTTTAAAATAAAATTAAAAAACAAAGATCCATTTGTGAGAATAACCACCTGGGATGAAGGTTTAATAATTGGGAGTGTTTCTCCCTGAATTTAGAAGAAATCCAGAACCCCTGATCTGCCCTAGAGGGCCCCTTCCTGTTCCCAGCTCTTCCCATCCTGCACGGAGCCTGAGCGGCCACACCCTCTTTCAGTTCCTGGCCCAGGGAGCACTTCCCTGCCCTCACACCACCCTCCTCAGAGTTACTCTCCGACTACCCCACCCCTCAGCCAAGCCTTGTCCCTCCGGCCCTACTGCGTTCCCCATCCGCGGGTGTGATTGTTACCTGTGCGTCTGCCTCCCGTTAGCCTGGATGCTGCGCGGGGCAGCCGGCCCATCTTCTTTATTTCCCGTGGCCTCCCCAGCACGGGGCACAGGGCCCAGCGCTGAGTAGGTGCTCAATAACTGTTGAATGAATGAACAACATGCTATAATGTGTTTTCCATTTGTTGAATGAATGAATGATATGCTATAATGCATTTTCCGGATCTGCCTCACTGGGAGGATTCTGAGTATTCAGAAGGGGGCTGGTTGAAGGAGAGCCAAGGGCCGCCCCGTGCCACTTCGGGGCTGGGAAAGTTCCACAACAAAGCGCCACCCCCTGAGTGGTTTAAAAACAACAGAAATCTGTTCTCCCACCATTCTGGAGACCAGAAGTCCAAAAGCAAGGATGCGGGCAGGGCCCTGCTCCCTCCGAAGGCTCTAGGTAGGGAGTCCTTCCTTGCCTCTTCCAGCTTCTGGGGGCTCCAGCGTCCTTTGCTTGGCTTTGCGGCTGCATTGCCCAAAGCTGTGCCTGTTGTCACAGGGCGTTCTCCCCCTGTGTCTCTGTGTCTCTTCGAATCAAGACACGGGGCATACTGGACCTAGGACCTGCCCTCGTCTCACGTGACCTCCTCACCTAGTTACATCTACAAACACCCGTTTCCAAACACGGTCGCATTGTGAAGCTCCAGGGAGGGCATGACTTTGGGGGGGACCCTGTTCAACCCAGCACGGGCCTCCCGCTGTTCCCTCCCGGCTGCTTTCTCTAACCTCCTGCCTGTGTGCCGCTTCCCCCGTCCCCACACCTCTCCTTGAGGAGGGACCTGGTGGACCAGCCTTGCCGAGAGGACAGCGGCAAGGGGACTTTACGACCCATTTAGAAAAAGGCAGCACCGGGCGCCTGGGTGGCTCAGATGGTTAAGCGTCTGCCTTCGGCTCAGGTCATGATCCCAGGGTCCTGGGATCGAGTCCCGCATCGGGCTCCCTGCTCCTTGGGAGCCTGCTTCTCCCTCTGCCTCTGCCTCTCTCTCTCTCTCTGACTCTCATGAATAAATAAATAAAAAAAAAAGAAAAAAAAGAAAAGAAAAAGGCAGCACCGATTTCTGGGTACACGGTAAAATGACCCTGCTGCCCCCCCGCCCCCCTGCGCCCTCCTTCCCCTCCCCTTCCCTGCCCTCTGACTTCATGGCCCCCAGAGTCCCTGGTTAAGACCAGCAATGTCATATCCCCCAACGAAGGACAGACGGAGCTGTCCGCCTGACCCAGGGCCCTCAACGTGACGTAGCATGTGACCTCACCCTTGAACGTGGGAATCACCAGCCCGCCGAGGCACCTGTGGCGGAGATGCCAAGTTACTCAAGAGGGGGGTTGAGATAGGCTGGGGCTCGGTGCTCACTTTGCGGCAGGCGCCACGAGGGCCTGGGGGGCAGGGTGCACCTCTTGTGAGGGAGTCTGTGTCTCTTCAGAAAGGGGCCGAGGGATCACCCCCGATTAGAGCCGGGCATTAGCATGAGACTGTTGAAGACTGATCTCGCCCACCAGGTAGTGGACACTGGGGCTGTTTGCTGCACGCCCATCAATTTCTAGAAGCTCCAGGTGCGTTCATTTGGATCCTCAGAGGAGCCAAGACCAAGATGGGACGTGCAAGAGATTTCTTGGGGGAAAACATCTGGGTGAGAGAACGGGGAGGGAGATGCAGGAGGGCGAGAGAACCCTGGGACCCCCACGAGGGAAAGAAGGAAGGGAGGCTTGGGACTGCTGTCCAAAGGAGTCCTCAGGTCAGAGACACCTGTGGGGTGGGGGGCAGATCGCAGGAATGGGCCTGGGGGCATCCTGGCCGGTGGGGGGGTGGCCTCAGTGCACCTGCGTCCAGAGTTTGGCCACTGGGGCATCAGGCGATCGTGCCCCCCTACACTAGAAGTGGGGAGGGCCCTCCGGAGGCTCAAGAGGCCCAGTCCTCTCCCAGCCCTGCTGTCAGCTTGGCCTCGATCCTGGGGCCTAGTGGGAGGGCGGGGGTTCTCACTTAGACCAGGAGGGAGAGGGAGGGAGGCAGCCATCCCCACCCAGGCCCGCCAGCCCAGAGCAGTGAAGTTTCAGTGGGTGATTTCACGTCAATGAGGGTTGGCCGTCCTCAGAGGAAATCAAACCATGAAATCTTTTTCAACACAAAAGGCCCATTTATTTTGACAAGAAAAAAAATAGTGGCTCCGACCAGCCCTCAGATGTGGTGAGTGCCCTGCGGACGCCCGCTATGCCTTATGGTCCATCCACAGCTCTCAGAGGGCATGCAGCAAATCTTTTTCATGTTTTGGAGTGTTGTTTTTTTTTTTCTTTTAACAGACTTAGAATTGTGAGCATTTTGTACTTCCCAGTATTTCCCCTTTTGAGCTCCCCATAGATTGGTTGTGCCAAACTGACCGAGCATGACGCATAGCCTTGGCCTTAGGGCTGCATGTTTGGCTGAGGCTAAAAGGAGGGGACGGAGTGGGCATGAAGACATCAGCCGGCGTGAAATGAGGCAGGTGAAAATAAGCAGGGCATTCTTCCCTCCTGTTTCCAGGGCTCACATTCTCCAAGCGGCGGTCACCTCTCCCAGATCGCAGGTTGGGGGGCCGCTTCGCACCCAGACCCTCAGTCCGGCTCCTCGGGCAGCTTCTAGGCTCCTCTCTGGGCTGCCCTCCAGCTGAGAGGTGCCTCTTGCAAAGCTCGCACCCAACCACGCTGCCGATGAACGAATACGTCACGGACACTTTTTCCTTTTTGATGTTGCTTTACAAAGGTAGCACGAGGGGCACCTGGGTGGCTCAGTTGGTTAAGCGACTGCCTTCGGCTCAGGTCGTGATCCTGGAGTCCCGGGATCGAGTCCCACATTGGGCTTCCTGCTCGGCAGGGAGTCTGCTTCTCCCTCTGACCCTCTTCGCTCTCGTGCTCTCTATCTCTCATCCTCTCTCTTTCTCAAATAAATAAATAAAATCTTAAAAAAAAAAAAAAGGTAGCACGAACCTCCCCATGTCCTCTGCCCTTCTGGAATTACCCACTTCTTATTACCCACATAAAACAGATGCCGGCCCAGGCCACGAGCCCGGGGAAAGTCGTGCCACCCGCCACGGAAACTGGTCCTGTCAATGACCTCCACGTGGCACGGCGCGTGGACGTGTTCCCACCTTCCTCTCTCAGTCTCCCAGATGCTCTTTCTTCTCTTCTCTTCCTGCCTCCCTGGCTACTCACCTCAGCCTCATTTTCTGGCTCTTTCCTCTCAGAATGGTCCAGGACTGGGTCCTGGGCCCTCTGCTTAGCAGGGGCGTACCCCTGTGAGCCTCTGCTTCTGCATCTGTAAAGTGGAAATAACAATGGGATTTACCTCTAAGCTGTTGTGAAAATTGAAGGAGGTAATTTATGCGAGCTCTTAGCGCCCCATGAATGCCTGTTGTGACTGGCATCACCATTTTCCAGGATGATACCGCTTCATTCAGTAATAATTCATTGAGCAGCGTGCGAGATCCCAAGTGGAGCAGGCAGACCCCGTCCCTGCCCGCAGGGAGCTTGCAGGCCAGCCTCCCCCGGGGCACACAACGGTGCTGGGAACAGAAGACGTGGTTCCCCAGCGGACTTGGGAGGCAGGGATCCGCTGACACGCGCACCCTGGAAGCAGCTGCAGGGGCTTCGGTAGCCGAGCGAGCACTCAGTCGACCGTGTCATGACAGGCGGGGTGGCACACAGCCGGGCTGCCTGGTGCCCATCCCGGACCCGCTGCCTCCCCGCGGCGGGGCTTAGTTCCTCTGTGCCTCAGTCTCCTCTTCAATACAAAGGAGTGGACCCCAGGACCTCTCTGATGAGCCCGTAAGGGGATCCAACACTGTCACACCCGTGGATGTAGACAGCGGTGCTGAGTGGGTGCAGACCTCCTTGGGGTGAGTGAAGAGACCTAGGCACCCAGTCATTTCCGCAGCACGGTGGAGTTTTCGGGGACACGCCCGCCTCGTGGGTTTATCCCACAGGCACACCAGTGCAGGTGTGACATGGTGTGCGAGTGAGCCGTTGCCGCCGTGTGTGGACTGGCAGGAGCGTGGAAAGAGCCTGCTGCTCTGGGAATCGGGGACGGGTTAAAAAGTCCGTGACCACCAGAGAGAGAAGCATCAGGCCTCACAAAGAACAAGGCAGCTGCGTGTGAAGTGATGTGAAAAGGTTTTCGAGGGCCCTGTCGAGTGCACAAGGCAAGGGGCAGTGCTGTGGTACTTTCTGTGTCACAGAGAAGGAAGGCAGGATGATGTGGATGTCGTGCCTGTGTACTTTGGTCACAGGTGGTGGCTGTCTCTGGAGGGGGCACGGGTGGGGCAGGGAGGACACAGACTTTTCACCCGGTGCTCATTGACACCTTTTGCATTTGAAGCTGTAGGCATGTTTTACTTGTTAAAAAGTCAGAAAGAGGAAGCAGACCCTGGAGCTGATTCATAAAGGAGCGCCCAGTTCACGATGTTCTGTGAAACATCTTTGGTGGCGCTCAGAGCAGATGGTGCTGGATGGGATTGGGCCGGGGCCAGCGGGGGCTCCCCCCCCCCACCCCTGTGGGTGTGTGGGAGCCACCTGGGGCCCTGTGGCTAGGCACATGCCTGCAGCTGGGCCTTCCCCGTGTGGAGCAAGGGCCGGGCCACGGGCCTGAGACCAGCGGAGAGTGGGCTCCAGCCGCCACACACGGCAAGGTCACAGTCCGAACATCTGGGTCTGGACTGGGCAGCCTTCCAGGGCAGATGATCATGACACAAAGCCCCAGGAAAAGGCCTTCATCATGTCTGTTTCTCTCCATCCTCTGGGCAATCGCACAGTGAAACCCGAGGCCAGAGCGGCCTGAGTTCCGGGAAACAGATTTGGAGGGGTCAAGGTTTCCTGGCCTGCTCTGGGCATCCGGGGGATGGAAAGAGCCCAGAGGAACCTGGGTTCTTAATTCTTCATCCATCTGTTCGGCCGAAATATAAAGATCCTTTTCAGAGCTTTCCCTGAAGTGGCCCTCCAGCTTCGGGACACACACAGCATTGTGCGCAGGGACATTCCCTGCAGCCAAGCAAAAGCGACAGAAAAGGCCCTTTCAGTTAAGAGCAAAATAAGCAGGGCTCTGTCTAAAGACGGGGGCCCTTTGCCTCATGGGCCCCTTGGTAATTTGCAGGCTGCCTGGGCACCGCTGACTCCTGCAGTCTCTTGGATTAGGGGTTTTCGAATGCCCTTTAGTCAACAATTCATCTATATAAAAAAATACACGTGTATGCATGCAAATGTGTTCTTTTTATTTTTAAAGATTTTATTTATTTATTTGACAGAGAGAGACACAGCGAGAGAGGGAACACAAGCAGGGCGAGTGGGGGTGGGAGAAGCAGGCTTCACGTGGAGCAGGGAGCCCGATGCAGGGCGCAGGGCTCGATCCCAGGACCCTGGGGTCATGACCTGAGTTGAAGGCGGACTCTTAACAACTGAGCCACCCAGGCGCCCCATTTTTTTTAAAGATTTTATATATTTGCATGCAAACATATTCTTAAGTTAAATATCCTTTATACATTCAAATACACACTCACGTATTTATGTATAGTCATACTCTTGACTAGCAAGATAGAGGACGTGTGATGTAGATCACATATTTGTATAAGGTAATCATCAAGCTCCATGGAAGGTTTGCAGGGACACACAAAGTTACCAGGTTAATAATACAGCCTCCTCTTTGTCTCTCCAAATCTGGGTCATAGGTAAGTCCAGTGAATTTTGTCCACCTGTAGATGATAACACCTGTACTCCCTTCTCTGATATATCTACCAAGCATTTTGGGGGGCCCTACCCTGTGCCCAGCATCGTTCTAGGTTCCTGGGGCATAGTGATGAGTAGAATGACCAATGATCCATAGCCTGGTGAGGTTTGCCTCCTAGTGAGGAGACAGACATTCGCTGCTGTGTCAGGTGTGGATGGGGCTGGAGAAAGGGAGTTGAGAAGGACTTCCCGGAGAAGAGACCGCTGAGGGCAGACTGAGGGTCGTAAGCCAGGGAGTCACACGGATAAGGGACATCGTGGGAGGGGAGCAGGGTGGAGGCAGGAGAAATGGCAACTGTCTTGCCCACTCTACTTACGTTGCACTCACTTGGCAGAAGCCCGTCCTGGTTAGATCCAGCTCTCCACCTACCTCACGCCCACATCTGTGCAACTGAACCTTGGCTAGAGAAAAACACGCCACTGTGCTGGCTGGCCTCACTGAAATCCATGCCCCAGATCTCAGGGCGGGGGTTGGGAGCCAAGGGGAAGTTTCCATGCTTCTCCAGGCCATTCACTCTCCCACTCCCCTAGATGGCAGGTTCCCAACAGCAATTTCCCCGGCCTCCCTCTCAGCTAACCCTCCTTACTTCCTCTTTCACTGAGGAAATTAAAGTAATCAGAAGACCTACGTACCTCTCTAAGATTCCGATGCCTTAGATACCTACCTACCTGATTCTTGCCCACATCCTTTCTATTACCATTGATGAAACAGGCAGTGGAGCCCAGCCCTCTCTGCTGCTTGGGCATGTCCCTCCAAACATTCCCTTCTCTCTCTCCTCCAACAGCAACTCCCCTCCCCCAACTCCCACCTACCTCAGTGGGCCATTCCCACTGGCATAGAAACATGTACCATTTCCCATATTGAAAAAAAAATAAAAAAAAGCCTCTCTTGATGGCATTTCCCCCTCTATTGCACTTTACCCGACAAAACTCCTGAGAAGAGCTATTTAGATGTCTGTCTCCAACGTGGGCTCCTTCCACTTGCTCTTCCTCAAGTCTGCGCTCAGTGAGACCGTCCCTGACTGGTGCCTTCAAAATGGCGTCCCCTCATCATCTTCCTCGTTTCATCTTTTGCCACCTCTCTCCTCACTTTCTCATGTCCTCCACGAGCCATGTATCTGCTTTGTTTATTGCCCATCCTGCCCCACTGGGATGTAAGTCCAGATAGGACAGGCATGTCTGACTATTTTGTTCACTGCTGTATCCTCAGCACCTGGAAAAGGGCCCAGGGCATCCTAGGTGCTCAGTAACGTTTGTTCAGTGAGTGAATGAAAGCAAGGTGAGGGCAAGAGCCAGGGATGGTGAGGAAGCCAGTGTGGCTGGAGTGGAGGAAGAAGGGGAGGTAGAGGGAAACTAGGAGGTAGGCGCAGGTGGTAAGAGGCCCGATCACACGGGGTCCTCAGCGTGGTTCGGGATGCTGCTGGAGGGTTGGAGCTGAAGAGGCATAGGACCTGATGGATGTTACTGAGATTCTAGGCAGGTCAGGTTGAAAATACCACATTTCACAAGTGTGTTCATGGGTGGGCACTTTTAAGAGGGAGAGAGGGGTTCGGGGAGGGGCAGAAGGAGAGAGAGAATCTTTTTTTTTTTTTTTAAAGATTTTATTTATTTATTTGAGAGAGAGAGAGAATGAGAGATAGAGAGCACGAGAGGGAAGAGGGTCAGAGGGAGAAGCAGACTCCCCGCTGAGCAGGGAGCCCGATGCGGGACTCGATCCCGGGACTCCAGGATCGTGACCTGAGCCGAAGGCAGTCGCTTAACCAACTGAGCCAGCCAGGCGCCCGAGAGAGAGAATCTTAAGTAGGTTCCTCGTCCAGCATGCAGCCTGACACAGGGCTCTATCTCATGACCCTGCAATCATGACCTGAGCCGAAATCAAGAGTGGCACGCTTCACTGACTGAGCCACCCAGGCACCCTGAAGGTGGGTATTTTTTACATCCGTATGCTCATGAAAATAAGCTTCAAGACTAAAGGAAAACTGCGTTTTGGTAATGGCTTTGGTTCTCCAGGCAGGGCCATGGGGAATGATCACTGCCTTGGAACAACTTTTCTGGTAAAACAGAATGTGGGACATCTCTCATCCAACAAAACAAAACATTATCGGTAAACACGAAAACAAAACCATCCATGCGCTGCCTACTGATCGATAAAAATATTGAGCTCTTCAGTATTTTTGCTTTTTAAACAACTGATGTGCAAGGACTAACACATATTTTGAGATTCTAATCAACAGATGTTTCCAAGCACACAGAGCAGACAAAACTGGCCTACAGTAAATAATCACGGCTGGGATTCTAAATGCTGGGCACAGAATGGGAAAACATGTCTGTCTTTTAAATATTAAACAGCAGTGGTTGAATATCCAGTGGGTTGCTGGCCATGTCTGAGTACCCCTTCCTAGGAGTACATTATGTGGTTTGAAGCTCATGGGATGCCATCTTTACAAGCTGCTCTGTAAAGGTATAAGGTACTCCACTGACCGAGAGCGGACAAGCCAGTCCGGTGAGAAAATATGCAGATGGTAGGTTCAGGTGTCTGTGTTTAGTTGGTGGAGAGGTTGCAGTAGCTTCTAGAACTGCAGGGGGGATGGGGAGTAAAACTCATGGCTTCTGAGCCCTCCAGGCAAGGCAAAATGAGGGTTGGAGTAGGGAGCAGGTAGGGACCAAGGATTATGGGCCCAGGCACTGCTGCCAAGTTAGCATGAAAAGAGAAAACTGGTTTACAAGAGGCCCTGGCAGGTGTTTGTAACTCTAGTACCAGGGTTCCAGCTGTTAGAACTGAACACCCAGGAAGTTGGCTCTGGGCTTGTCGGTCTTCACACAGGGATGGCCACGTGCTCCCGGCACTTTGTCAGCTGCATCCCCAATACTCGGGGGTCAGGGAAAATGGGCCACAGCTTGCTTGCTTGCTTGCTTTCTCTCTTTCTTTTTCTTTCTTTTTTTTTTTTTTAAGATTTTATTCATTCATTTAAGAGAGAGAGAGAGAGAGCACAAGCAGGGGGAGCAGTAGAAGGAGAGGGAGAAGCAGGCTCCCCGCCAAGCAGGGAACTCAATGCAGGGCTCCATCCCAGGACCCTGGGATCATGACCTGAGCCAAAGGCAGACACTTAACCGACTGAGCCACCCAGGCGCTCCCCCCCCTCCGCCCCCCAGCATCCAGTATTTAATAAGCTCCCTAAGGAATTCTGATGCATGTCCAAGTTTGGGAACCACAGGTTTAGACCAGTTCCAGGTGATGCTGATGCAGCTGGCTCCGGGACCATACTCTGAGAACCAGTGTTCTAGAAAGTTCATAAGCCTATCACTCACTTTGTGAGGAAGCCCAGTTATTAATGAATAAGTATTACTTAAATACATAAGGACTGTTTAATAATAATGATCTCTGAACAGGGGGATTGTGGGCAACTTTTCAAAAAGTTTACGCATCTTTGTATTGTTCAAAGTTGCTGTCATAAACAGGTATTACTTTTGTAGATAAAAACATTAAAAGGCTTTGTAAAAGTAAAAATACCTCATCCTATATAGTTCTCTACTGCAGTGCTTCTTCCACTGTTGTGCAAACGGAGCACCGGGGAATCGTGTTAAAATGAAGATCCTGGTGTGGTAGGTTGGATGGGGGAGGGGGGAAGTCGTGAATTTCTGTATTTTCAACAAGCATCCTGGTGATTACACACAAAGCACTTTTATGTATATTACCTTATTTGTTCCTTGCCACAGTCCTGGCAGACAGTCACTAAATCACTTCTTCAACCATCAGGAACTACTGTGTACCCGTCATTGGGCATACAGATAACAGTCTAGGGAGGCGGAAAACCAACCGCCCACCAAACACACTGCATGTAAACAGATAAAGAATTATAAATAGTGATCAAGACCGATCAGAAAATAAAGAGGGTGCCTAAAAGGAAGGCCTCTAGGAGGAGGTGATTTCAGCAGACATGGGAAGGATGAGCCACGGTAAGTTCACGGTCAGGCTCTGGACAGACACGAGGAAGCTCCTGCGGCTGGAGCACAGTGGTGGAAGGCTCCCAAATCAGGTTGGGGAAGGCCCTGGCAGGGAGCTGATTTCAATCATCTAAGCCCGGGAAAGCACTGAGGGTTTAAGCAGGAAGTGACTAGTCTGGTATTTGCCTTAGGATCACTCCGGCTGCCCGGGTGCGCAATGACACCTCTCCAGGGTCACCTCGGAGTTGGTGCAGAGAGCGCCGGGCCATGCGGGGGCGCCCTGGAGTCAGGCCCGGCCCCCCACCGCGGTTGCGCGGACCGGGGTGGGGGGATGGGGCGGGATGGCGGGTTCAGGAATCCCCATATGAATGAGTCGTCAGGGTGCGTGTTTTTATTCTTGCGCTGAGCGCCTTAAAGGCGCGCCCTCTGGGGAACAATGTGACTTTTTTTTCTTTTCCCCCTTTCAGAGGACCTGGGCTCCCATGTTGGCATCTCGGTCGCTACCCCTTCTATGCCTTAGTCTGCCCACCTGTTAAAGAGAACTTCGGGCCAGCCCCGGGTGATATCCCGGGCCTCCGATCGCGCACCTCGGGCAAGCCGGGAGGCTGGCGGAGGCGGCCTCGGGGGCGCACGGGGTTGACTGCCCCCCCCCCCGGGAAACTGAGGCACGGTGGGGCGAGGAGCGCGGGTCCTCGAGACTCCCGCAAACTCCCAAGCGGCACGTCGCGGGCCCCCGCAGGCTGCCCGGGCCACCCGCCAGCGGTCACCGCGCGGAGGCACCCCCCTCCCTCCCGCCCAGCGCGGCCAGAGGCGGGGCCGGACCGGACCCCGAGAGCGGGGCCCGGATCGCCGGGGGCCGAGGTTGCCGGGGCAGCCCCCGCGCGATGCCCACTCGCCGGCTCTGACGCAGTCCCCGCGCCCTCCAGCCCGGCCGGGGTGCGGGCGTTGGGGCCACGCGGCTAGGCGCAGGCCCGCCCCGGGGCGCCCGCCCGCCGCCGCCGCCGCCGCCGCCGCCGACCCCGCCCCTCGGCCGCCTCCCCCGCCTCCGCCTCCTCGCGGCCCGGGACGTGCCCCGCCGGCCACCGAGCGGCGGGGACTGCGTCCGGCGCGCTCACTTCCGCGTCCCGCCGCCCTCCGGCCCGCGCGCGCCCGGCCGCCGCCGCCATCGGACAATAGGCCGCCCGCCGCGGCTGCCGCGGACTTCCTGCCCGGCCAGTGCGCCCCTCTGCGCGCCCCTCTCCGCGCCGGCCCCGGAGCCGCGAGCCCCCAGCGCCCGGGACGTGCCTGTGCCTGCGGCCGCCCGCACCTCTGCTGCGGCCGGTCCGGCGGCCTCCACCTTCTCGGCCGAGCCGGCTGCCCCCGGCCCCGTCCCGCGGCTGCTCTCGGCGTCGGTTTCCGAGTTTGGTTGCTCACGGAGGAGATTGGGTTTTTTTTTTTTCTAGTTCTTTTTCCTTTTACGATTTTGAAAAAGAAAAGAACGCACAGCAGGCTGGGACGGTGAAGCGCCACCAGCTGGCCCCACGTGGACACCTCTGAGGGGAAAGGGAGTTGGAAGCGAGCTTGGTCCAGCTGGCCTCGAGGCCTCAACTTCTGCCGGACTCTGAGGCCTGGGTCATGACTGTCACGCCGGGCCGGTGGAAGGCTTTACCTGTCCCGGGCTGGACTTGACCCTTGCCCTTCAGCAGCGGACGCTCCCCCGACCCACACACACTCCCCGGACGCCTCGCTAGGCTCCGACACCCGTCTGCGACATGGATAAGTACGGCGACCTGGGCCTGGAGGCCAGTAAATTCATTGAGGACCTGAACATGTACGAGGCCTCCAAGGATGGACTCTTCCGAGTGGACAAGGGGGCAGGCAACAACCCCGAGTTTGAGGAAACACGCCGGGTGTTTGCCACCAAAATGGCCAAAATCCACCTCCAACAGCAACAACAGCTCTTGCAGGACGACACCCTGCCCAGGGGGAGCAGAGGCCCGGTCAACGGTGGGGGCCCCCCAGGCCCAGAGGCCCGCCGGGAAGCCAGCATGAGCAGCAAGCTGACCGTGGATGGTGCTGCCAAGCCCCCTCTAGCTGCCTCGACAGTGGGTCCTGGTTCAGTCACCTCCATGGCCCCCGGGCAACCCTTGTACCCACCCCAGGAGCAGAGGGCCAGGCCCTATACCCGCAGCGCAAGCCACGGCAGCCAGGACTGTGGCTCCAAGGAGAGCCTGGCAAGCTGGGAGATGTCTGCCTTCCGCCACGTGGGCCCCTGCGAGGATCCTTCCTGCCTCACGCACGGAGACTATTATGACAACCTCTCCTTGGCAAGCCCAAAGTGGGCTGATGAACCAGGAGTGTCCCCCAGCGTCAGGCCGGGCGCAGGGAGTGGGTGGCCTGGCCCCCCAGGGACGGACGCACCACTGCCCAAACCCTCCAGGGACCATCCCCTGTACCAGCCTCAGCTCTCCCCGAGCTCCAGCAAGTCACTGGAGACCGGCCAGGATGGTGGTGGTGGTGGTGACCGTGGTGATGAGAAGCCGGCTGGGCTTTGGACTACCGCCGCCTCCCAGCGGGTGAGCTCCAGCCTTTCTTCCCCAGGCCCAGAAAATGGGGCCCACCTGGGGCCCCCTCAGCCCAGGCCCCCCTCTTTCTTAGCACCCTTGGCCCAGAGCTGCCCCAGCCAAGGAGCTCTTCCAAGAACAAACTCGGGGGTGGGGAGTGAGGCTTCAGGCACGACGCCCAAACCCATGGTGGACCCTCAACCCTGGTTCCAAGACGGACCCAAATCTTACCTTTCTAGTTCTGCCTCATCATCCTCACCAGCCAGCATGGACAGTTTGCAGTTGGGTGCGGCCCCTGGGCTGGGTCCCAAGCCAGTCTGCACGGACGCTGGCATTGGTCCCAAGCTCAGCCCCACCAGCCTTGTCCATCCAGTGATGTCCACTCCGCCTGACTTATCTTGTAAAGAAGGTCCCCCTGGCTGGTCGTCGGATGGCAGCCTGGGGCCTGGGCTCCCGGAGAGCCCCAGCCCCCCCAGGGTGAGGTTGCCCTGCCAGACCCTCATCCCAGGCCCCGAGCTTGGGCCCTCAGCTGCCGAATTGAAATTAGAAGCCCTCACCCAACGTCTGGAGCGTGAAATGGATGCGCACCCGAAGGCCGATTATTTTGGTGAGTGAGAGATTGGTGGCGTTGCCCACCGTGGGTGACAAGGTCCCTGCATTTGGGGAGGTGCTCCCCATCAGGGATGCTGTAGCTCCCCTTGAGTGCCATGCCTTTTTTTTTTTTTTTTTTTTAAATGTGGTTTCCTCTTTTGGCTGCATCTTCAGATTCAGAAACTTGAAAGCATCCCTGAGCAGAAAGCGGATCTTGCAGCTGGGGATTACCCATGTGCATGGGGGGAAGCGGGGCAGGATGGCTCATGACTGCTCTCAAAAAAGGGAAATGCCGTGACTTTGGGTTTCAGGGGTTTCGGGTGTGCCCCAGAGCCTCTCGCAGTGACTGGCTCGTGCAGGACTGGAATGGGAACAGCTTCTGGGGTCCAAGTACCCCTGTGGGTTCCATCCACTGGCGGCTGGGCCAGGCAGGTCTGGCTATCTGAGGACCAGTGGCTGGGCAGGGGCGCTCTCTCTGGCCCTGTGTGTGTGTGTGTGTGTGTGTGTGTGTGTGTGTGTCTGTCTGTCTGTCTGTCTGTCTGCAGGTCCTGTGTGCAGTTGCAAGACTAACGTGGAAGGCTTTGCTCTCGAGCAATAGTGGTTCTCAAAGCGTAGTCTCTGGACCAGCAGCACCCCTTCACCTGGGAACTTGGCTAAAAAGCAAGTGATGTGTTGACTCTCGGGGAAATTTGAGACTTGTGGGACTAGGTGTCTCCGAACTGAACTCAACCCCCACCTCGGTTCCAGCCCGAAGCCAGGTGACACCTGCAGCCCCAGCACCCGGTGGGATGGAAGAGGCTTCCTTGCTGGTGTTACAGTTTCGGGGTCTTGTTTTAGTCTCTTTCTCAGACCTTGAACTCTTCGCGACTGCTGGCATCAGCTTTTTCTTTCGCTCTGCACAGGGTTTGGAGGCCGCGAGAAAGCATATCTGTCGTTCTGTGGAGTCATGGTGTCTTGGTCTCATCGGAGAACTAACCAGAAGGCCTATTTTTAGAAGAGTCTGAGGGTTTTTGTCTCCCCCGCATTTTTTGAACTCTCGAGGATTGGGGTCACGATCTCCCCCTCTGAGGCCTGAGAGCCTTGGGAAGAGGAGTCCCAGGAGGGTGCCCGCTGGGCCCCCGGAGGAGGGCAGGGCCGAGGAAGGCCGTATTGCTGTCAGCCCTCCGTGAATGACTGGCTCTGGCCCGAGGTGCTTGGAGGGACTGGGTCCCGGGCGCCCATGGCAGCGCGGTGGTCCGTAGCCTCCTGAAGCCTCATGGGACCAGCCCTCATGGCACAAAGGGCACTGAGAGGTTGGGGTGACTTTGTTGGCTTATGTTCCAGAGCACACAACACCATCTCACTGCTGTCTCTTTCCCTTTGCAGATTCCCCCCCCCCCACCCCGGGGGATCACACTTAGCTGGAAATACTGTAAACTGGTGCCTGATTTTTAATTCAGAGCTCATTAAACGACAAAACAGTCTTATTTTGTCAGGCAGGCAGGTTTACACACCGGATCCGGGCAGAGGTGTTCGCTAATCCCATTCATTCAGCGTGTGTTTATTGAGCACCTGCCTTGGACCGTGCCCTGCTCAAGGCCTCAGCATACACAGTGAACAGGACAGACAGCAAAGTGAAGGAGACAGGAGGCGGACCAAATACACAGTCAAGTACTGGGGAGAGATACAGGTCAGGTCGAGGAGGGGATGGAGCCTCTGGGCCGGTGTTGGCAGGGAGGTTTCCAGTTTTAAGTCAGGAGACGAGGGAACACCCCATCAGGAAGGTGGCATTTGAGGAAAGGCCTGAAGGAGGCAGCATCTGCCCCAGGGGAGGGCGTTCTGGGTGGGCAGACAGCAGGGGCAAAGGCCCTGGGGCCAGTCTGTACCAGGTCCCATGCTGGACAATTACCTTCTACCATTTAATTTACTAGTTGCAACCACCCTGGGAAGCAGGTTCTGTCATTAGGCCTGTTTCACCGACTAGGACAATAAAGCCCCAGGGAAGTCAGATCACTTAACCGAGGCCTCCCAGGTGGTGGTGTTGGACGTAGCTGCGAGTCAAGCCCCACAGTTCACACGCTCTGCCCATGCCCCTAACCAGCATCGCCAAGCTGCCTCCCAAGCACAGATGTGGAAAACTGTTTTGTGTCTGTATTTGTTTGTTTTATGACTTTGTTTTTCATCTTTAATTGAGGTGAACATCATGCACCACAAAAGTAGCCATTTTAAAGTAAACAGCGGCATTTAGCACATTCAGTGTTTTACAAACACCAAATCTAATAGTCTCAAAACATTTTGATTACTCCGAGAGGAAACCCCGTACCCCTAAAAAGCAATCGCTCCCCATTCTTCCTCCCTCCCAGCCTCTGGAAACCACCCAGATGTGCTCTGTTGCTGTGGATTGACCTATTCTGGATAGTTCATGTAAGTGGACTCCTCTTTTATTTTTTGCCTAAGCATGATATTCATGGGTAGAAAACTCAAAAGACCACAAAAAAACCACCAAAAACAAACCAAAAGCCGCACAGTGAACAGTGAGTGTCCTTCCCACCTGGGCTCCTAGTCAAGTGCCCCGGGTGTCATGGATATTCGTGGTGTGTGTGTATGTGTGTGTGTGTGTGTGTGTGTGTGTGTGTCAGCCCCCGTGCTCCATGCCATCCACCTGCTCTTTGCCTTTGCCACAGAACGGGGTGTCTGGACGTCAGCGTGTGTTGAGCAGGCTCAGTGTGACCGCTGCGTGGATGTGCCCGGGGTCACGAAGTAGCTGTCCCGGTGGACCTTGAGAAGGGCCCATCCGCAGGGTGCAAGCCCAGCTGTGGGAGGAACCCCCAGCGGGGGACTGTGGGCCTGGGGCTTGCTGCGCTCTCTAGTTGCTGTCTGCAGAGTCGTGCCGGGGCCTGCGCAGCCCAGCACACAGGAGAGGGCCTGCCCCGCACCTGCTTTGGCGGCCGAGCTTCTCTCGGCTCTCTCGTGGCTGGCCGCACCTCCCGTGGCCAGCCGTGTGGCCGAGGAGAAAGTCTCTCGTCGGAGCCTCTGGCGGTCAGTTCTTGGCCTCGCTCTGCTGGGGGGCCTTGGACAAACCCTCCTGTCTTCTAGGCCTCCCCTCCCCCGATCTGTGGTGCGAAGCATCCGGCCCTGCTGCGGGGCTCCCCACACGGAGGCCTTCCCTTCCTTCCCTAGATCTGGTGTCCTTTGAATGCCCATGTCTGCCCGACACCTTGCATTTCTTGAATTAGGAGGAAATTTTACTTCCAAGTAGAAGAAGGGCTCTCGCTACCAGGCTCTTGCCAGCAAGAAGTAGGGTGAGGACGCCATTACCGTCAGAGTTGACGCACGTCTAGCCAGAAGCCCAGCAAAGGAGATGTTTGGGTTGGTTACTTAGGCCCCTTCCTGTGGCCACCAGGGGCGTCCCTGTGGGTGTTTACACTGTGGGAAGACCTCAGGCTCTTGCCTTTGAGGACACACGGGTCTGAAGACACCTCACTTTCCAGTAACTGATCTGCTCACATCCAGGGACGCTTCTGGCACTTTCCTTGGCCGTCTTTGTGGGGTCGGTACCATGTGGTCCCAGGGGCTGCTTCTCCCCTTCTTTTTTCTCCGTTTTTCCTCTGTGGTCTCTTGGTGTCTTTCTGCCCGTGAGGACAGAGGCCAGGACAGATTCTGGATGCTGCTTGGTGAGTGTCGTTGCTTTGACCCCCATGTGGCGCCTGCTTTAACACCACTGTTTACACTGCAGAGGAAGGGAAGAGGTCACTGTGCCTTTTGTTGACTCTTTCCTGGCCTTTTCCACCACGGCATCCACTGTCTTCCTCCCATGGGTTCCCTCCTCCCTTCCCAAGGAAGAAGGATACAGAGAAGCCACCTGTCACGGCCTGGGTTTCCCGGGAAGCTGACTCAGACAGTGGGGCGCGCAGGGGGCTTCTGAGGGGGAGCCCTTGGGAGGAGGGGAGGGACGCTGGAGCGGGCAGAGGAAGGCTCTGGCCGCAGTGCGGGCCTGATGGGCTTGGGCCTAGCCGCAGGGAGCGCGGAGCTGGAGAAGCCCTTCAGAAACGTCCCCACTTGGGGGGAGCTATCTGAGCCTTCATGCTCCCCCCTTGATCGGTCATCAGGTGTGGGCCGTCCTGGGAAGGGCCTGACCTCGGGGGAGGCGGCCCTGGGCAGCAGGGGCAGAGCCCGAGGGGCTGACGGGTGAAGCCACTGCCTCAGAGTGGCCACGAGAGACCCCGTCCTCAGGCACATGAGACCCCTCGTACAGTGACCCTCGGGCTCCATGACTCTGATCCTAGCGACTGTCTAGGGCCCTTGGCGTGGTAGGCTTTGGGGATGTGCCCTGTGTTACCCTTCACAGTCAACACCAATAGTCTCTGTTCCCGGGGGAGAAACTGAGGCCCATGACTTGCTCGGGATCACACAGGTGTAAGTGGTGGCACTTCACACCAGTTGGGCTCTGACCGCTCCCATGGGGGACCTGCTGGCCTGTTGCTATTTGTCCCTCCAGATTCCCTCTGTACACAGCTGCTGCGGGGGGCATCGGTGGGCTCTGAGCCTGGAGGACCTGTGCCTTCCCTCCGGGCCGGGGGTCTGGGGATCCGTCACTGCGAACGCCACCTAGGAGAGCACCACACTCTGCCCTGGGGTGGAGGAAGCTCTGCCGGGCTTGGTCAGACAGTGGGGTGGGAGGGTGGGGGGGTAGAAGAGGTTGGTTGTGGGGTCTCTCTCACCCAGAGAGTGAATGGGCGGGCTCCTCCCCACCCTGCACAGAGACAGGAGAGGCTGGTTCTGTCCTTGGTTTTTCTGTTTCCCCGTGGACCTTCTGGATGCGGCGGCCGACCCGCCTTTGCCCGGGAGCCTGTAAGCCGGTGTGACTCCTCCCGGGACGGGCCCCGCCCCCGCTGGCGGCCGGGGAGCCCGTCACACCTGATTTCATTTGACTCACAGCCGTCCAGACAAGGACCGTGTAAATAAATGTCCTATCTGCTCCTTCCCAGTGTACAGTCTCGCAAACCTCGAGTAGCACACGGATTGTCTTAATGCCCCTTGAAGCACTCCCTATCCGACTTTATGAGCAGCGATGCTTGAAATGTGGGGCTTACATCTAGCCCCGAATGAAAAATTGAGGGTGGTTCCGGAGCACTTTTCCTGGCAAGAGGAAATAACATGGGGCAATCCTGTAATAGGGAACCCCCCCCCAGGATTCCAGGACAGAGGCCTGCCTGAACCCTAGAGGCCCCCATGACCCCTCCAAATACAGGCATTTCGGTAAAGCCAAACGAGGGGCTGAAGTAGAAGAGAAGGTGCCAGAAGCTCCTGAACCATCTGGCTCTGAGTAGCTGGCAGGACCAAGCGTGGTTCCCTGGGGAACTTATACCCAGATTCCTTTCGGAGACCCTGAGCCACAGTGTGGACCTAACAAGCCCTGCTTTCGTTGCTGCGGAAGTAAATTTCTTTTCTTTTTCTTTTTTTGGTAAAGATTATTCGTTTATTTATTTGACAGAGAGAGAGAGAGTTAGCGAGAGCAGGAACACAAGCAGGGGGAGTGGGAGAGGGAGAAGCAGGCTTCCCGCGGAGCAGGGAGCCCGATGTGGGGCTCGATCCCAGGACCCTGGGACCATGACCTGAGCCGAAGGCAGACGCTTAACGACTGAGCCACCCAGGTGCCCCGGAAGTACATTTCTGATCCTCCGGGTAACTTGTAAATGCCGCCCCAGACACACTGAGCTCAGGGGCTCCATCACACCAGCCTCACTGCTGGGCCCTGAGCTCCTGGAATGTCCCCCCACCCTCCAGGGCCCTTGTCCTTGCCCTTCTCCAGCCAGCGTCCTTGTGCCTGGCACAGAGGTACCTGCCCCTGCGCCCCCACTCCAGGAAGGGGGGGTCTCCAGCTGGAGCCCCGACGTCAGGTTCCCACGGCGTCGGCCAGGTCCCGTCACACACCGTCTCTCTGCCGTCCTACCTCCTTGGGACGGTATATTTCTGCTGTATTCCTCTGTGACCAGGAAAGAGTGTCTTGTTTTTTCCATTAAGAATCCACAGCATGAAGCTGACCTTCTGACATGGCAGTTCTTGCCAGAGGTTTAAAATATAACTTTGTTATGTTTCTTTACATTTTTTAAAAAGATTTATTTATTTATTTATTTGAGAGAGGGAGAACATGAGCGGGAGGGACAGAGGGAGAGGGAGAGAGACTCTCAAGCAGACTCTGGGCTGAGTGCGGAGCCCTATGCGGGGCTCCATCCCACGACCCTGAGATCATGACCTGAGCTGAAACCAAGAGTTAGATGCTTAACTGACCGAGTCACCCAGGCGCCCCTTCTTTACATCTTTTGATTTATGACTCCCACACAGGATGAGGACCTGTGGAAGAAAGGCCCGATTTGGGGAGTGAGGAAACCAGGCGCTCTGAGCCTGATCCTACCAGTAGGCCGAGGCGTGACAGTGGCCAAGCCGCTCTTCCTCGGTGCAGAGCCACGCTGACCTCTGAGGGCTCGTCCTGGCCCAGAGCTCTGTGTCTGTGATTCTGGGTCCCATCGGATGCCTGGCTTTTAGCTGACTGAGTAACCCAGGGACGGGGCAGCCTCACTGTCAGCAGCGGTGAGAGCCCAGAAAGGCGGGGACTGGATGGCCTAGCCTTCCCTCCCCCTCCCAGACCTCTGCGGAAGCAAGGCACAATTTTGTATTTTAGTTATGGTTACGTTGCCTATTGCAAATGGTAAGCATTTTTACTTCAGAGTATCTGGAAAATACATACAACTGAAAGAAGAGCCATGAATCACTGAGGTGCCTGCCACCCTTAGGATAATCAGGGTGAAGATTTTCTGCAGAAAGCTTCCAGTGTGGAGCTGCGGCCAGAGCCCGCCGTGACTCAGGGTGCGTCATGCACGGCTGTTCTTGGCTCTCTGGCCCGATGCAGAAGCATTTACTCAGCCGAGGTCACTCGCTGGGCCCTGCAGAGTGTGTCTGAGCAAAGTGGGATGACGGAAGGAGAGACGTCTAGGAAAGCATCAAAACACAAGGAGCCCCTGGTGTTATGTCGGTCACCCGCCCTGGAGGCCTTTTGGAGGCTCTCATTCTAATGAAACGGGGGGTCCTCAATTCGGGGGACAGCAGGTAGCACTGGCTGTGGGGCTTGCTGGCCTTGATTGACCTTGATTTCCCTGGCATGCCCCAGGCTTCTCATTGGACTCGTGTGATGGCCTTGGTGGTGCTGGGTCAGCAGACGCTGGGCAGGGTCCGTCAGGGGCCCACGTAGCAGGTGTCTGTCAGAGGAATGGAGGGGCTTCATTTGGGATGTGAAGGGAGAAGGAAGGGGAAGGGATTTGTATCTGGGGTTATGGCTCTGAGATGGTTGTGCTAAAATGAGTTGCTGTGTGCACAGGTATTGGCTTGTTCAGTCCTTCCAATAAGCCTGTTTCACTAGCCCCATTTTATAGGCGGCCCAGCTGAGGTACACAGAGGTTAAGTAACCTGCTGAATACGTGTATTGAGGAGCTTGGCTGAGTCTGAGGTCTTTACTCTGCTGTGCTGCCTGTCAGTCCTGGGAGCACAGTGGCTCTCTGACAAAGGGAACTTTCGGGGGGAGTGCGGCCCTGAGTGGGTCAGGGCTGAGGCCGTCCCCTTCTGTGGTGGAGCCGTGAGGGCGGCAGGGCACGGAGGGGCGCCTGAGCTGGCTGGTGGAGCTGTGCCCGCACCAGCCCCTCCCTGCAGGCCCAAGGTGGAACCATGAGGTTCAGAAGGACACCCACAGGCCACGCAGCGACCTTACCTGCCCACGACCCCTGACCCCCTGACTTCTTGTGTTCCTCTGATGGGTGTGGGTCAGGACCAGCAGGCCACGCTCTCGGGGAGCCTGTGACACCCGCCAGTGTTGTGGGCAAGGGTAGGGGTGTGCTGGGATGCCTCGGCCTGAGGATCAGTGTCAACCCCGGGACTGGGCGGGGATGCTTAGAACCGAACATGGGATGAAACGACGCTCAGAGTCCAACTGGCAAAGTGAACAGAAACCTTACCCAACAACAAAACAGGCCTCCCGAATTCCCAAGGCGCATCAATGGCAGGGTAGGACTTGCCAGCAAATATTTATATCTGCTCCAGGTTTTGTTTCTCCTGTGTCCCCTCCCAGGGAAACCAGCTGGACATGGAATGCCAGGGTCACGTTGGAAGGCTGGAGACTTTCTGCTTGAGTGTTTCAAAGGGAATACTTTAGGGTCCGTGGCCAGGCTATTTTTAAATGTTGAGAGCCATGAGTTTAGACTTGGCCAAGTTCCTTCCTCATCTTTCTCGGCCTGTGACTCAACTCTGCGTGTCCCAGGAGAGCGAGGACTGGTTACTCCTGGTTACTAAAAGTCTGTTGGGAGCCTCTTGGGGACCTCCATCCACACATGCATTTGCAGTATGTAGAACATTCTGGAAGCCTGCTCTGAGGCCGTCTGTCGTTGTAGAGAAGGGGCCTTGAGTTCGTGTGTACCCGCCCTTCAGCTGACCCTGGGAGGGGTAGAGACCCAGGTAGTTTGAAGACGAGTGGACAGGGCACCCCTCCTACAGTGCCGGCCCTGAGTCTGGGAGTGAGCCCACGTCACAGCAGGCTCTGGGCCGGACAGCACGTGGCAGTCATTGCGGCGTGCTGAGATAGTAGCCTGCTTGCCTTTTGCTGCCTGAAGCCTCCCTGACCGTAATAGCAGCCTCCCTTCCGGGAGGGTGGAACCGACTTGTGGCCACATCTGCTCACATGACAGTCAGGGCTCGCCCAGGGCCTCGGGGTGGAGCTTTTGCATCTGCTGAAATGTCCCTGTCGTGTTCCTCTCTCCCCCACGGTGGCTTGCATTGCTTCCTGGTGGGGCAGGGAGGTACTGAATTTAGAAAGAGGGACTTGGGCGCAGCCCCCTGGGGCGTTTGCTGACAGAGGTCCCTTCACCGTAAACATGCTGGTGGCAGGAGAGCAGGAGGCGGGCGTGTGCCAGCTTGGGCATCTTGCTTCGGTTTTTTGCCCTTGGACTCCTCACCTCTATAGAGACTGGACGTCCTGAGCTTGTTATAATTCTGTTCCCTTCTGGGCTGCGAGCCTCCGGAGCCAGGGATGGGTCAGGGCTGTTGGCCAAGAGGCCTGGGATGGGCCGTGTGTGCAAAACGCGTGTGTCAAATGGACACACCCCCAGTAGCAGGCGAGTGGTTGGTGAAGGCAGGCACTTCTTTGAGTTGGCCCGCCGGGTCCCTCCATGAGATCAGTGTCCCCAACCAGGGTGACACTTGCACTAATAATGCTTGGCATCCTCGGTCTCACGGAGCCAAAACTACATTTTTTTGGGAAAAAAAAAAAACCCTTAAGCTATATAAAAAGCAGCACTTAAATAAGGAAAATGAGGAAATAAAACCAAATATTTAGTGGTAAGTTTCAAAATACAGAATACAAGGCCTGGCCTGCAGAAGAATAAAGGTAAAATGTCCTGGTTACAGTGCCCCCGTTTGCTCAGCGATGGTGGACTGAGAAGCTGTGGATGCCACAGATGTCATTGCTCTGTCCCCTCGTGCCCGGTGGTGGCTGTGACGCCCGGACAGCCTAGCGGAGCGGAGTGCTGAGCTGCTTGGGCCAGGACTTGGGTGACGGGACTAGTGGCAGGTGGGCCAGATGGCTGAACCTCCAGCGTCTCTAAACGTGGAGACGTCCTTTTCCTTGGGGCAGACTTGAGGCTTGGCCCCGTTTTGCCGAGAAGAGACAGCACGTAACCCGGGCGAGTCTCTGGATGGTTCCTGTCTTGCTTGGTCACGTGGAGCTCTGGAGTCCTGAAGCTGGGATTGTGGGTGGGACCCCTGAGTGGGTCACCTGCCCCCACCTGCCCCTCACCCCAGCCCTACCCCAGACTCTTCACCCACCTCTGTCCATCACCACATCCAGTTCTAAGCCCAGAGAACATACTCCCTCGGCAGTCATTATGGAACACCTACTGTATATGGGAGACGGAATTAGGATTTGCGGAGCTTCCTTCCTCTGCTGGAATGTGGGCTCCATGAGAGTGGGGTGTTTGATCTGTTCACCACTGTATCCCAGGGCCCAGGGCAAGGCACGGCACACAGCACTTGTTGAACGAGTGAGTGAACCCCCTGGCCAAAGGGGGAATGGGACGTTCCCTGATTCCCTCCTGAGTGCCGGGCGTCGAGTGGGGATGTTACCGCTGGGGTGGACACACGCTCCGGAGCCAGTCCACACCCCTCACGCACATGCTAGAGAATGCTAGGCAGGCAGGAGCACCAGGCTAGCCGTCATAACCTCACCCTGACCAGGAGGGACTCATATGAGCTCTCCCACGTGGTGGAAGGTGCTTCGGGTAGCCTTCCGGACCCTGGAGGTTGGGATGCCAGGGTTTGTCTGGGTGGAAACTTTGCAGGGTTCCAGGAACCAAAGTCCTGGGGAAGTTTGGACGGGAGCAGGTAACGTGCTGGCAGACATGTGGGTTCTTGGCCAAGAAGACGTTCATTGTTATACCAAAGTCAGAATTTGAGGAACTGTGTGTGGGCTCTGGATCTCCCCTGGGCAGATGCCTCGACAGCCTCGTGCCTCAGTTTCCCCACCAGGAAAATGTGGACATGGCCGCTGAGAAGACTAAATTAGTTAGCAGAGATCTGTACTGGTGAGTTTGGGGGCCGCTAGCCATAGGCAGCGGCCAAGCACTTGAACACGTGGCTGGTCCGAATGAGATGTGCTCCAAGTGTGAAATACAGTCTGGGGATTTGAAGACTTGGCGTGGGAAAAGAAATGTAAAAGAGCCCATTAATATTTTTTACACTGATTCTGTGTTTAACCAAGAATACTTTGAATGTATTGGGCTAAGTAAAATAGGTCTTTAAAATTAGTTTCACCCATTTTTTGGAAAAGATTTTATTTACTTATTTGACACAGAGAGAGAGAGCAAGAGAGCACAAGTAGGCGGAGCGGTGGCCAGAGGGAGAAGCAGGCTCCCCGCTGAGCAGGGACCCCAATGTGGGACCAGATCCCAGGACTCTGGGATCACAACCTGAGCTGAAGGCAGGTGCTTAACCGACTGAGCCACCCAGGCGTCCCAGTTTCACCCATTTTTACTTTTTAAGTGTGGCTACTTTAAAGTGTAAATTTGCAGGCAGCCTGTGCTGTTTTTCTGTCAGTCGGGGATGTGCTTCCTGAAGCATTTAGAATATGGCCTGTGGTAATTGCTTCCTGTATAGGCACTTAAAATTATTGTTTGCCCCCAAATATCAAACCGTCTTTACCTTGTCCCATCTAAAAGCCATGCCCAGTGGGTTTGTTCAGATCCACAAATGCTTAAACAAAAAGATTGTAATAGGTCCAATTGCCACCCCCCAAAACGAGCGCACTGAGGCCGTATGCCCGCTGCAAGAGGAGGCAGGACGGCTCTCACAGCCCCTGAAGTGGGTGTTTTCTGATGGAGGAAGAAGGTACTCTGGGGTCTGAGCAGGTAGTCGTGGTAGCTGAGCCAGTTTTCCAGGACCTTCGTAACACATTGAGTCTGGTGAGGACAGGCGGAGAATCCAGGGAACCGCTGGTCCCCTTGCTGTCCTTAGAGAAATGAAAGACAGTGTTTCCTGCAAGCGAGGTGGGAGAGGGCCCTCTGGGATCGGGCTCCGCTGGGCCCCAGCCGACAAGGGCCCAGAGCCTGCACCTCTTGCTGGGCTCTGGAGGCCTTGCCTGGGTGTGGGGAGAGTTGCCAAGTTGGGTGGCCTTCCAGGCAGCCTCCAGAGGCCTGATTGTCTGCGGCCTGTTCTGGCATGGCTGACACCTTCCTCCCTGGCGGTGGGGCTTAGACAGAGGCCCTTTGGTGGCTGGCCTCGGAGGTCAGGTCACTTTTAGAGCCAGTTGTCCCTCTTCTGCCCGTGGCCCCCGGCTGCCACCCCTCAGAGCCACCCATGCCTGCGGTGGGTGTGTGGGCGTGGGGAGCGGCTGCTCTGCCCGAGTTTACAGCCAGAGAGCAGAGGAAGCAAGGGCAGCAGGCAGCAGGAAGAAGGGAACCGATGCTGAGTAAACCAGCAGGGCCTCAGCCCAGCTGTGCACTTTGTTGGTGGGGTTTCCATCTCTGCCCCGGAATATTCGGGCGCAGGCCCAGGGCCCTTCTGCTGCGTGGCCTTTTCTGACCCAGCCGTGGAAGTGGCTTGGTGTCACTTCTGCAGTTCTCCATTGGTCAAAGCAGTCACGAGCCCTCCCCCATTTACGGGGAGGGGTGGTGGACTCCCCCCCACCTCTGGATGGAGGGTGTGTCAAGGAATTTGTGGCTGTGTTTTTAGAAAATTGCATTTACATACCCTGAAATGTGTCATTGGATGGGTTTTAACAAATGCTCGCATCCATGTAACCTGAGCTTCTGTCAAGATCTAGATGAGCTTCAACCCCAGGAGGCTCCCTCGGGCCTCTTCCAGTCAGTGTCCACTCCCAGACAACCAATATTTGCATTCTTGTGCTCTTTGTTGGTGAATTTTATGTTTGAAATGTTCCCCAAGTGC
The DNA here is from genome assembly GCF_003265705.2 of Callorhinus ursinus. Taxonomy (NCBI): domain Eukaryota; kingdom Metazoa; phylum Chordata; class Mammalia; order Carnivora; family Otariidae; genus Callorhinus; species Callorhinus ursinus. The sequence goes on from NW_027397077.1 coordinate 3,484,228, forward strand.
AGTGCTAAAGTGCTGCCTGGTATTCCTGAGTTCAAGGAGGCTGTGATGGCCTTATGGGGATACACTTTTTTTTTTTTTTTTAATATTTATTTGACAGAGAGAGACACAGCGAGAGCAGGAAACACAAGCAGGGGGAGTGGGAGAGGGAGAAGCAGGCTTCCCGCGGAGCAGGGAGCCCGATGCGGGGCTCCATCCCAGGACCCTGGGATCATGACCTGAGCCGAAGGCAGACGCTTAACGACTGAGCCACCCAGGCGCCCGGGGGATATGCTTATCCTGACCTGTGTTTGATAAGCTTCCTTCAGGCACGAGTCCTGGTGCGGTGGGCCCGGAAGCTCAGCGTTAATGAAATCAACAATGTGTATTACATCAGGTGTCTTTCAACGGAAGCACAGATAAAACAAGGTTATGTATCGATCAGTTGATGAAAACGTTGTGCCCAGAGGTTGGTGAGAACCTGACCCTATATTTCCTCTGGGAACAACGTTCACTATTGGCTAATTCGGTATTTGTGGTGACTTCGTGGAACATTATACCGTGAATATCGAGAATCGACCGTAGTACTCCTTTGTCTGGCGTAGTTCACTCAGAGATTGTCTGTGACATTCGGCTCTGTTTTTGTGTGTGTCACATGTTTGTCCTTTTTTTTTTTTTGCTGCCAAGGTAGTATTCCATTCTGGGAGTACGCAGTTTGTTTCCATTTTCCCTGTGGGGGAATGTTTGGGTTCTTTCACGGGGCTGAGTAATAAGTCCACTGTGATCATTTGTGTGGAGATATACTTCACCCCCTTCTCCTGGAATTGCTGGATCCTGTAGTAGGAGTGTGTTTTAACATTTCGGCCGCTGCCAAAAAGCTTTCCGGAGGGGCCGTGACCTGTAACACCCCCCCCCAAACCGTGTGTGAGAGCCTCCTTTGGTTCTTGACCAGCTGTGTCACGGGTTTCTCTGGGTTCTGCTCCACGGGTGACTTTCTAAACCAACTCCTCTCCGAGCTGGCGTCACTTGGCTGACACCCTCCCAGCTGCTTCTGTTGAAATAGCGTCTTCACAAGCTACTTTCATCCCTTTTTTTGGTAGTTGCTATACTCCCACAAGGGTTTGATTCCCCGCCCCAAACCGGCTTTCACGAACACAGAGCACTTCTGTGGTTTTTGCCGTTTCTAAAAACTTAAGCACAACTAACTGCAGGAAAGTCAGAAACTCTGAACAAACAAAAATAATGATAAAAGGGACCCATCATTCCGACTAGGGATAGTCACTGTTAAGACAGACTTTTGTTCTTGCACACAGGTATTTCATTTTTAAGCATCTGAGCGGACGAACGTGAACTTTGTGGGAGGCTCTGTGTCACCCCACTGGCTTGATTTTTTTTTTTTTGAAGGCCAGCCAGAGTCTTAATTTTATGCAGTCCTTACAGAATCAGAGTGGAGAGCTGGGGGCCACAGGAAGCTCTTCTCTGGACCCTCCTGACCAACCCCTCTTCATTCCTGGGGGAACCAGCAGCAGGAGGGAGCTCCCCGGCCTGGGGTAGCCAGAGTGTAGGTCGCTTCTGGTGGTGAGCAAGTCTTTGCTTCCTTCAGATCGGACCCAGTCAGCCGCCGGGTCGGTCCCGTGAAAACAAAACCAGGTCCTGGCACTCCTGGGCCCAGAAAGAACCTTCCATGCCCTTCTTCCTGCTCCTCGCTCCCAGGGAAATCTTGACTGTGTCTACACTGCAGATGGCAGGCCTATTCCACAGGTTCGAAATGCGACAGTCTTTAGAAGCAGTGCTTTTTGTCTCTTCTCAGAAAGGGGAATTCATGATTTGCCCTGCGTTAGCCTCTCGGGTAAGCAGCCCACTGATGGGATAGCCCCTGTTTTGTGATGGGGCTCCCACCCGGTCTCCCCACATTGTCCCCATGCAAGGCTCAGGGCCGGTTATGGAGGGAGTGCTGTTCCAGCACCATCTCATGCTTCCAGCCCAGCTTGCAGAGCGCCCATTATTCCTTCCTGGCTCGGAGATGGAGAAAGTAGGGTGCAGAGCGACTAAGTGCCTTGTCCAAGGCCGCTCACTGGGTTTGCTGCAGAACTGAGCAGAGCGTGCTTCCAGACTGTGTGTTTGTTCCAAGGGGGAAACTGTGGGTGGTGGTGACTCCCGGCGGTGGCACCGAAAGGGGAGACTCTCCCCAGCCTGGAGTCTCCTGCTCCTAATCCCTGGGGCAGTGGGCGGAAGAGAAGGAACGCAGGCTCTGTTTGGGAATACGAAGAACACAGACATCACCCCCCCCCCCCCCCCCGAGTTTGAAGGTTCCATCAGCCTGGTCTTCTTTTCCTTCTCCGTCACACCCTTTCCCCCTCTCTGGTGAATGCGTGTTTAAAGCATTTCTAAAATCAGCCTTGTGTGATTCTAAGGAAAATGCAGGATTTTATTTTTTCTTTAAAAAAAAAAAGGATTTTCTTTCTGGTTCCTTTCTGGTTCCTCATGGTTAGCAGTGGCTGTGGCTTTGGGCTGTGGTCCGAGGTGGGGGCGTCTCACTGCTCTGGAATCACTTAGGTCAGAGCCCCTCTGTGCCTCAACATCCTTTCAAACACAGTGTGTGTCCTGAGCTCAGCCTGCTCTGTGGTCCGTGGTTGGGTGCGGGATGGGATCCTGGTCCTGATAAGAGGACATCATTGGAACACTTGGTAAAATCCATAGAATTCGGGGCGCCTGGGTGGCTCAGTCGTTAAGCACCTCCCTTCAGCTCAGGTAATGATCCCGGGTCCTGGGATCGAGCCCCACATCGGGCTCCCTGCCCCGCGGAAAGCCTGCTTCTCCCTCTCCCACTCCCCCTGCTTGTGTTCCTTCTCTCACTGTGTCTCTCTCTGTCAAATACATAAATAAAATCTTAAAAAAAAAATCCATAGAATCTGAATAAGGTCTGTAGATTAGTGTACATACATATATCTGCATACCAGGCATGTGTTAGACCAGTGTTAATTTTCTGAATTTTGGTAGTTGTATTGTAATCATACAAGACGATAACATTTGGGAGATCTGGATAAAGACTATATAGGAAGTCTTTGTACTACTTTTATAACTTTTTTGTATGTCTGGAATCACGTGAGAAGACCCTGAAAGGTGAATGATCTTGGAGATGTGGGGCGGGGGGCCGGGGGGCGGGGGTAGCGCTCAGCAGCTCACACATAGGGCGGCGCTGGTGCTGAGGCCTCAGGGTGCTCCGAGGACTTTGAACTTCTCCTTTAGGCATCAGAGGCTGAGAATTTCGGAGCCAGAACATGATGTGGTGAATATACATTAAATTTTAAATATTCTTTAATGTTAAAAAAAAAAACCTACTACTATTTCTGAATATGAAGGTAGTATCTTTTCATTGCAGAATATTTGAAAAAAATGCAGGAGACTTAAAGAAATAAAATAAAAATCATTCATTACTCCTCCTCCTCAGCATATCTTCATGTATAAATATACTAAAAAAAAAACCCAAAACAGTGTGTTGCATACTGCATGGTGGTCTCCTTCCTTTTTTCATTTAACATTGTATTATGAGCATTTTTATGTCTTAAGATAATTCTGTAGAACTGTGTTGTCCGATACATGGGACTATCTAAAATTAAATTTAAATTAATTACAGTGAGGGGGCGCCTGGATGGCTCAGTCGTTAAGCGTCTGCCTTCGGCTCAGGTCATGGTCCCAGGGTCCGGGGATCGAGCCCCGCACTGGGCTCCCTGCTCTGCAGGGGGCCTGCTTCTCCCTCTCCCACTCCCCCTGCTTGTGTTCCCTCTCGCTGTGTCTCTGTCAAATAGAAAATAAGATCTTAAAAAAAATAAATTAATTACAATGAAATGAAATGGCAGATTCGGTTACTTCTGCGTGCTTGCCGCTCTGCAAATACTCAGCAGCTGCTTTGAGCTGTCATATTGGACAGCGCAGAATAGAACATTTTCATTCCTGCAGGAAAGTTTCTTTTGGACATTGCTGCTCTAGAATATGATGTTTTTAAAGATTTTATTTATTTATTTGACAGAGCGAGCACGAGCACACAAGCAGGAGGAGCAGCAGAGGGAGAGAGAGAGAAGCAGGCTTCCCATTGAGCAGGGAGCCTGACGCGGGGCTCGATCCCAGGACCCTGGGATCATGACCTGAGCCGAAGGCAGATGCTTAACCAACTGAGTCACCCAGGCGCCCCCCCATCCCCGCCAGTATCTGATTTTAGAACGTCTTTATCACCCCCCAAAAGTGAGACCTCCCCCGTCGGCAGACGCTCCCTGCCCCCTTTCCCCCAATCCTAGGCAGCCGCTAATCTACTCACTGCCTCTGTGCACACCCATTTTGGGCTGCATCTTTGATTTTTTTTTGCTTAGGAAAAATCCTGTTAAATTACTGGGTCAGATGGTGTGGAGGTTTTTTAAGGCTTTTGCTACATGGTGCCACACTGCCGTCCCGAAGGCTGGTCCACATGGAGGCTTGCACCAACACTCTGTGCTGCACCTCAGTGACGCTGTCATTGTTTCTTGTCTTTGCCAGTGAGTGACACGTGGCATCCCATGTTGCATGTGGCTCCAGGCAAGGGGGAAAACTATTTCCTGGGCTGATCAGATCTGGGAAAGGTGCCGGCAGTGGGGGGTGGAGACCGGCAGTGGATGAAGGACGGAGGAGGGTGGGGTGCCCCAGTGGGTGCCCCAGTGGCTGCCGGAGCGGGGCTGGGGGTGCAGGGCCTGCTGGGGGGGGCACCTTGAACTCTGTGTTCCTGTGGGGAGCTGAGGGCAGGGAAGGATTGAGGCTGGAGAACGGGAGTGCCCTGGGGCCGGCTGGAACCCGTTGGCAGTCTGGTGAGGCGAGCTCTAGCGTGCAGGGATTAGGAAGTTGTGATAGAAACTTCCTTCCCCACTGTGATGAAGTGAAGCTATTGTTGGTTTTGAGCAGCGTTCAGAGTGAAGAAAGCAGGCTGGCGCAATGACCCCATAGCCCAGAATGGCCTTAAATACTTCCTTTGTGGCATGGGGAACATGTCCGCCCTTGACCCTGGAACTTCAGGTGCATGGGAGCAAGGGCAGAAGCAGGGAAGGCCTGGGGTGCTGGGTAGGAGGACATTGGTTGTGTTATCTCCATCCATGGCTGTCAACCTTGGCTGCCCTTTTGAACCATCTGAGGGGCATTGGCCATGCGTGGTGGAGAATGGCCATCGGCATGGGGGGGTCAGGGGCCTAGCACCCACTGCCTCCGGGGGGTTAGTGAGCTTCTGTGTGGCCAGGAGGGAGACTCTTGCCGGGGTCATTGGTCCAGCTCTGCCCCAAATGCTTGGCCCCTCTTCCAGAACCTGTTGACCACCCAGGTCCACAGGCTGCAGCCTGTGGCCGAAGAAAAAGCCTTGTTGAACTTGTGTCCAGAATAACTCATTCCCGTGTGCCCCACGGAGACCTGCCCCCTCCCTGCCAACCCCCAAGCCTTGACGGATGCCCTGACCCCCGCCTCAATCCCTTTCCAGCAGAGTAGGTGGGTCCTGGCTGTGTGATCCCACATGATGTGCAGCGTTGGGGCAGAGTACAGAGGATGCCCTGGGGTGGCCACTGCGGGGTGGGGGCAGCTCCCCGAGGCCTCCCTCCCTCACTGAGAGAGGAGCAGTCACCGGGACGGGGCGAGGCCCAGGTGGGAGCTGGGGGGGTGTGCAGGGCCCCATGGGCTAGCCTGATGGAGCCTTCTTATTTCAGACCTTATCATACCAGCAAAAGGCCCCTCCTTGGTCATCACCCAGGTTGGCTGTGCGTTCGGCCGAAGGAGGCAGGAATCCTGTTGCCGAACCTCACGCTGAGGCTGCTTTGCTGGCCTCCCTGTTTGTCAATCCAGCCTTTGCAAGAGAGTGTGGGGAAGGTGCCGTGGCCCTAACCCTAAGTCGCTTTTTGGCTCTGGGTGCACAGGAGATCATTTAATCCCAATTTGGGATAACTTACTTCACGTGGAACGCTGCCCAGGCTGGGTGGTGTCTGCATTGGATCAGTTATACTGTGTTACTGGTTCTCGAATAGTTTTCCTGGAACTGCGGCTAGGGGCAGAGCGAGAGCCGGCTCGGTCCCACCGAGACCAGAGTGCTTTCCCTTTCGTCTGTTCTATGGATTTGAGGTTCCACTGATTTTTTTTTTTTTTTTGAGAAAAGCTTCTCTGGCTTTAAGCACTTTGCGAACTCCAGCTGTGCGGGGAGAGGCGGGCCTGAGCCGTCTGTCACCGGGGGGCCCTTAACACGGAGCCAGAGCGGCGGCCCGTGCTGATAACAGTGATCATCAAATGTCAAATTCCTGGCGCGTAGTAACGCTTTTTGTTTACTTCCGGTGAATTGAAAAGCTCCTTTAGTAAGGCTTGTCTTACTGCTTTTGGCTTCTTCAGGACATTACCATGCATCAGTGTTAGTGGTACCCAGCCTTTCTTCCTAGCACCTGGAAGACTGTATAGAAAGCTCTGGACCACTGCCCGAGGCCGTGCCCTCCCCCCACCCCCCCAGCCTCCCGGATGACAGGTCAACCTGGGAGGGGCCCATCAAGGGTGGAGGTGGGGGCCCTGTCTTCCAGGAGGTTCTGCCTGCAAGCAGTCCCAGGAGGCTTGAGCCCCTCCCAGCAGGAAACCCGGCCCCTGCTGCAAACCCTCCAGCCCCTGGTGAGCCTGGCCTGCTGCCTGAGGTGCTCGATGTCTGTCTGTCTTCCCCTGTCCTTCCTCTCTGGCACCGCGCACACCTCCTGGTTCAGAACTGCACTTCCTGTCGCCTCCCGTGTCCCAGGGGACTGTCGGGAGTTTCCCTGCGTCCAGCCCAGCTGGCTCCTTGCTGTCACATTCATCATCCCAGCTGTAGGCATGCCTCTGGTTTTCTTACCTTTTCCTGAACCTGCATCACCCTCCCCTCCCCCGCCTCTGCCTTTTCGGATGCATCCAGCGCTTGTCCGGTACTTCCTCTCCATTCCTTCTGTCTGTGGGGCTACCAGAACAGCCAGCCAGGTCTCCGCCCTCAGCAAGCTTTTTTTTTTCTTTTTGAAAGATAAGAGGAGACGTAAACTGCTAGCCCTACTTGGGCCACAAGCCACAAAAGACAGGTGGACGAAGCGCTCGAATAATCCTTGGTGGCTCGGCCTCCTGTTGTACATCATTTAAAACAGGAAACTGTCCCTAGTCCTTGCCCTTTCCTGTGGGAATATTATGATTTTTGAAAGAATCCCAGACGGCCACTTTGGAAGGCAGTTGGACGGTTTTTGTTTGTTTTTTTTTTTTTAACGAAACTAAACATACTCTTGCCATACATCCCGGCAATGTTGCGCCAGTGTGTTTATCCAGATGAACTGTAAACACGTCTACACCGACGTCTACTACGTGGATATTTATAGCAGCTTTATTCATAATCGCCCAAGCTTGAAAGCCTAAAGCAAGATGTCCTTCAGGAGGTGAATGGATAAATAAAATGGTGGTCCTTCCAGACAGTGGAATCTTATTCAGCAGTGTTAAAAAGAAATGAGCGATCAAGCCATGAAAAGACATGGGGGAACCTTAAATGCATATTACCCAGCAAGAGATGCCAATCCGAAAAGGCTACATACTGTATGATTCTACTTCCATGACATTCTGGAAAAGGCAAAATTATGCAGACAGGAAGAAGATCAGCGGTGGCCAGGGGTTGGGGAGGGAGGGATGAATGGAGGAGCACAGAGGATTTTTAGGGCAGCGAAACTATTCTGTGTGATCCATGATGGTGACGTGTCGTTATACAATTGTCCGAACCCGTTGGATGTTCAACAGCTCACGTGAATTACGGACTCTGGTGATAATGATGTGTCAGTGTAGGCAGGTTCATTAGTTGGAACAAATGCAGCCCTCTGCTGGGGGATGCTGATAGTGGGGGGAGGCAGTGCATATGAGGGGGCAGGGATATACAGGAAATCTGTACCTTTTGCTCAATTTTAATGTGACCCAAAAACGCTTCTGACAAGTAATTTCTATTAACAGAAGTGCCAGAAGGAAATCAGCCAAAATGATAAATGTCATGTTAAAAAAAAAAATCTCCACCCCAATCTATTGATTATTAATGATCTTTCAAACACCCACCCCGTTCCCCAAGCCCTTGCAGGAATCCCAGGACCCCAGGCCGCATCTCTCGTCGGGGAGGGGTGGCTTTGGTCTCTACCTCAGAACTGCAGCCAAGAAAGGGTTCTGCTCCCCGCAGTGAGCTTTATTTGTGGATTTGCGGTGCCCCAAATATGAAAACATGAAGTTTTGAGCCCTTGGACCTCTTTTCTTCCTCTTTACTCTCTTAGTCCCTCTTCTAAATGCATTGTATGTGGGCCCCCGGGTGGCTCAGTCGTTAAGCGTCGGCCTTTGGCTCAGGTCATGGTCCCAGGGTCCTGGGATCGAGCCCCGCATCGGGCTCCCTGCTCCGCGGGAAGCCTGCTTCTCCCTCTCCTTCTACTGCTCCCCTTGCTTGTGCTCTCTCGCTCTCTCTGTCAAATAGATAAATAAAATCTTTTAAAAAAATAGATAAATGCAGTGTGTAGACTGGAGAGGACCCGGTGTCTACTCAGACCGACTTTGGGCATTCTATTTAATCTTTGAATGTCTGTTTCTTTGCTTGTAAAATGATGATAATGTTCTGTGGGACTGTTATTAAAGGAAGAAACAGGTATAAATTGTGTCCCACCGTTCTAAAGATAGAGTCACAGGCCTGGATTAACCTCCTTCCTGAGACGACCAAAAAAACCACCAGCAAACAAAAACCAGACCAAGTGTATGAACCAAAGGTGTTCGGGAACACTGGACATCAGGCAACAAAGGATGGTGATTCTTGAGAGACAGGAAGCAAATGAGGCGAGCCATGTGGTTTGCCGTTGCCTTGATAGAGTATCCAGGCTGTGACACAGGGAATTTGAGGCAGAGCCCGGTGGACTCGTGTGTTCAAATGCAGCTGACAGTCCGGGGAGGTGAAGTAGCCGGAGTTAATAGGACTAACAAAATCTTTACAAAGCATGTATCTGATAAAGGACTTGTGTCCCCGTTATAAAAGTAATTCTCGGGGTGCCTGGGTGGCACAGTGGTTGAGCGTCCAACTCTTGATTTCAGCTCAGGTCATGATCTCAAGGTCATGGGATCGAACCCCATGTCGGGCTCCACGCTCAGTGTGGAGTCTGCTCGAGATTCTGTCTCTTCCTCTCCCCCTGCCCCTCCCCCACTTTAAAATAAATAAATACATCTTAAAAAAAAAAAAGTAATTCTCATAGCTCAACCAAAAGAAAAAAACAGGCAAAAGATTGGAACAGACCCTTCACTAGAGAAGATACAGGATGGTAAATCAACATATGCGAAGTTGCTCAGGCACAACATCGTTCGTCACTAGAAAAAAATAATTAAAATCACAGGGAGATGTCACTATGGACCTAGTAGAATGCATAAAATTAAACAGACTGTCATTCCAAGCGTTGGCAAGGATGCGGAGAAACTAGAAGTCTGATAAACTGCTGGTGGGGCTGTACGATGTTAGAATTTCTCTGGAAAACAGTTAGGCATCTTCTTAAAAAGTTTAATGTACGCTTATTGCAAGACCCAGCCATTCAACCCCTAGGTCTTTCCCCGAGAAGAGGAAACGCGTCTCTATGCACACACTTGTACACAAGCAGCTGTATTTATCACGGCCCCAAACTGGAAACATCTCGGATGCCCATCCGCAGGGCAGCGGATAAACGCGTTGTGATATATCCAGACATGGGACACTCCTTGGCCATGAAAAGGAATGAATGCTTCGTATGTGCAGCAACACGGAAGTCCTCAAGATAATTGTGCTGAGTGAAAGAAGCCGGACAAAAGAGAGTACATATTTATATAACCTCTAGAAAATACAAACCAATCAGTGATCCCAGAAAGCAGATCAGTGGTTGCCTGGGGAAGGGAGGCAGGAGGGGGCTGCAAAAGGCATGAGGAGGTGGGGAATTTTGGGGGATGGTGGGGAATCTTTGGGGATGGTGGGTGTGTTCACTGTCTTGATTATGGCAATGATTTCACTGGTGTCTGTAGCTGTCAAAGCTTATCAAATTGTACTCTATTTTTTTAACTTTTTTTAAAAAAGATTTTATTTGTCAGAGGGAGAGAGAGCGCGCACAAAGCAGGGGCAGACGGAGAAGCAGGCTCCCCGCTGAGCAGGGAGCCCGATGTGGGACTCCATCCCAGGACCCTGGGATCATGACCTGAGCCGAAGGCAGACGCTTAATCGACTGAGCCACCCAGGTGTCCCCAAATTGTGCAGTTTAAATGTGTGACATTTATTATATGTAACTTCTGTCTCCTTAAAGCTGTTTGCCAAGAGTCATGCTGGCTACGGTTTGGAGAATGGATTTCAGGCAGTAGGTCTTAACTGCAAGGGGGAGAAATGCATACCCCTCTCTTCTAAACATGTAATTCCTTCTTTCCCTCATGTTCTTCCTGGTTTATGAGCTCAGATGATTAGAGTAACATGTGATGACATTTTTCTTCCTTTTCCTCTGTTAGACATTTCTCTAAAATCCTATAGCTGGGGGCGCCTGGGTGGCTCAGTCATTAAGCGTCTGCCTTCGGCTCAGGTCATGATCCCAGGGTCCTGGGATCGAGCCCCGCATCGGGCTCCCTGCTCGGCAGGAAGCCTGCTTCTCCCTCTCCCACTCCCCCTGCTTGTGTTCCTTCTCTTGCTATGTCTCTCTCTGTCAAATAAATAAATAAAATCTTTAAAAAAAAAATCCTATAGCTAAGGGGCCACGTGAAAGCAGAGGGGTCGAGTAACCTTTTCTCCTTGCTGAGCCCTGCCTTGCAAGGACCCACTTCTGTCTCTTCTCTGTACCCACTACTGCTCGCACTCACAGTGGGCCAACACCAGATGTGGGGGCTTTCCCACACCCACCACCTCTCCGACACCAGCGGGCCGTCCCAAGATCCCATTCAGTTCTGACACTCTCTACCTGTGGGTAGCACAGCCCCCGTAGACCAAGGGCTCAGTCCACAAGACTGCCTTCACATCGGCTGCCATCACAAGTCCAGGTGGTCACCTGTGCTTCTGACCGGCCGCCTATAAGTCAGAGTCCCCAGCGGTCCCCTCCTTGTGCTCCATCGTTCGTTGGGACAGCTCATGGAACTCAGGGACACATGTCTACCAGCTTATTTTACAATAAAGCATGTGCTAAAGGATAAAGAAGAACAGCTGGATGAAGGGCTGCATAGGGCGAGGTCTGGGAGGGTCCCGAGCACAGGAGCTTCTGCCCTGTGGAGTTGGGGGGGTGCCACCCTCCCGGCATGTGGATGCATGTACCAACCCAGAAGCTCTCTGAACCCCGTGCTTTGGGGTTTCTTATGGCAGCTTCATGTAGGCATGATGGATCATTAACTTCTTTTCCAGCCCCTCTCTCCTCTCTGAAGGATGGGGGTGGGGGCGAAAGTTCCAAGCTTCGAATCATGGCTTGGTCTTCCTAGTGACCAGCCCCCATCCAGGACGCTCCTGTCACCAGGAAATTCCAAGGGATCGTGTCAGGAACTGGGGTCAAAGACCAAATATTGAAAGGAACTGGGGACAGAGGCCAATGTATATGTTTCTTCTTATTTCATAAGCCGGAGTCCATCCCCAGCCCTGGGCACTTAGTGAACTCAGTGTAGGACCACAGGTGAGATCAGTCAGCTCTCCTATCAGAGGTGGCAGATTCCAGTTTCCTGCGTCCTTGGCTGACCATTCCCCAAGGGCAGTCACCTTGCTCCCCGTCCCATGGCCAGCAACTAGACGGAGCCTGGTTCTCAGCGAGTGACAGAGAAGCCTCTGTGGGGTGGGTGTCCCTTCAGGAGGGCAGGAGGGGCCATGGTTGGGGTCCCAGGTGGGAACACAACCTGTGTGCCAGGGATAGGGCAGAATGGGAGGTGGGCCGGGGCGGTCCGTGGGAGCTCTGGGGCAGGGCTGGGCTTGGGTCCGAATCCCCGAGCAGGTGGTGTGTTGAACGTGAGGAGGAAGGACACCCTCTGAGTGTGGCAGGAACCGCCACAGTTGCCAGCCCGACAGGGATAACGGAACCTTTGTGTTAGAACCTGGGCTCGAATTCCGTCTCGCAGACGTACCAGCTGTGTGCCCTTTGGCAAGTTTCAGTGCCTTTCGAGAACTTGGGTCTGAGAACGGGGCGACAGCAGATCCTTTGCTGGATGGAAACTCCCAGCGCGGGGTCGGGTTGGTGCATTATTCCTTAGAATATTAAATTTCCTTTTTCTCTTTTTTCCTACCAAAGGAAGACTAGACATATTTCCTGCCCGTGAAGTACTTTTCTATCCATGTACCACAAGGCCCAAGGATGAAATACTTTTCCACTTACTTGGCTTCTCATGGGCCCTTCCTCGCTCCGTGACTGACGGCTGGGAGCACAAGCAGCTTCCTTCCTCGCTTTTTCCCCTGCTGGGCGGTCGGAGGATGTGGGCTGCAGGAGTCCGAGTCAGGCGAGCGGGGGGGGGGGGGGGTGGGGGGGGTGTCAGAGCCCTCAGGTGGAGAGGAAACCAGAGGAGAGCGTTGCTGGGCAGGCCGCAAGGAAGGCCTGGCGTGCATGTGGCGGGAAAGTCGCAGGAAGCCCCAAGAGGCCTGTGCACTTGTCCTTGGCCACTTGGTGATGCTTTCCGAGCGGGGAACGGCAGAGGGGTCTGACTTTATTCCCCGGACCCAAACAAGAGGAGCCCGCGTCCTCTTCGCGAGTCGGCAGCATCCCAGGGACTCAGGAGATGAATCTCGCCTTTGCTCTTTGGTGCCCCGTCTTGAAGGCCGGCCCTCGTCCCGCACCCACCCCATGGACAGGAGGAAAGGCTGCCTACACCGAGGGGTCTCCCGGCTCCTCCGCTGTCTGCAGCTAACATCGCGGCAGTGGGTTAAGCCAAGAGGCCACCGTGATTGACAGGGAAAGGGTGATGTGCCTCGGGGATGGTTCGTGAGCAGAATTAGAGCCGTGTTGCTTTGATGTCCCATCCAGTCTAGGGATGGTCTCCTTTGTACTCCGGTTGCTGCCTGAAGAAAGCAGTCTTTGTTGCTTGTTGTAGGATCTGGAGTCAGGTCAGTCAGGGGGCTTGGGATGGGTGGTCTGGAAGTGGATCTCAGAATGGTATGATTAATACCTTGCCAGTTCCTGGGAGTTGATATTTTGGGGGAGAGCATTTTTCTTCATTATCACATGTGCTGAAGATAGAAGGGAAGGGCCCTGGGGAATTTTCTAGGGTGCTGGAAATATTCCGTATCTTGCTTGGGGTTTGCATTACATAGGTCATCTGTCAAAACTCATTGGATGGGGGCGCCTGGGTGGCTCAGTCGTTAAGCGTCTGCCTTCGGCTCAGGTCATGATCCCAGGGTCCTGGGGTCGAGCCCCGCATCGGGCTCCCTGCTCCGCGGGAAGCCTGCTTCTCCCTCTCCCACTCCCCCTGCTTGTGTTCCCTCTCTCGCTGTTTCTCTCTGTTAAATAAATAAATAAAATCTTTAAAAAAAAGTTTAAAAAAAAAACTCATTGGATGGTAGACTTATCGTTTGTGCATTTCACTGTTTATGGATTTGTATCTTGGAAAAAATAACTATAAGCAAATCATGAACTCTTAGTGATTTACAGGCTGACATGCTTAGAGATGAGGTGGACTGCTGTTTGCGCCTGCCTTGCTTTAAAATGCATCAAAACTAAGATGGATTGTTGGATTGATTGACAGCAGAATGTTCATGATTGTAGAATGGGGGTGGGGGGGTATATGGGTGTTTGTCCTATATGATTCTTTCAACCTCTCTTCTTTGAACATTTCATAATAAAATGCTGAATCAGAAGAACTGCAATAACTACTACTTCTGTTCTCTAGAGCTTTCCATGAATGAATTCCTAAGACAGCTAGGTTTCCTGGCTGACACCCTACTCTTCCTACAGATGGCCTCACCTACTTTCCCAGGGAGTGTTGGTGAAGCAAGTTTAGGGCCCTTGGCTTTGTGTGCTCTCTGTGAGGCTGGTGTGGTCAGTGTGGGTGCATTTCACAAACCAGGTGTTAGCTTGGACCTCCTTGAGGGTGATTCAGTCCATCACTTTGAATCGATAGAACTCTGAAACACAGGGCTTCCTACCCTGTAGGCAGAAGGCTGGGGATCTGCAGCCTGAGAACAGCCTGACCCATGGGAACCAGAGTTAGAAGAGGGTGCCTGAGCCCCCTCTGACCAAGAACGCAAGCTGGTTACCCGCTGGACACTGGGGGGAAGCTAGGGTGTGTGTGTTCAAAAATCTTAACGTTATACAATATATTTAAGCATATTCAGACGCTTTTTTGACACTAGACTCTTTTTTCAGCTATAAAGTAACGCCTGCTCTTGTAAGAATTTTTTTTTTAATAGAGAAAATGCAAAGAAGTAAAACCAACCATAATTTTATAACCTCAAGAAACCACTCTGCATTTTGGTATATTTACTCCCTGAATTTTTTTTTTTAATCTCATGCATCATTTCTATAATAGTGATGTTTTTCATTTAAGGCTAATGGAGGAGTTCTTTGGAAGGGAGGCCCCAAGGCCCTCCTTTCTATGGACTGGCCCAGAGCCTAGTTCACTGCTGCAGAGATTCTGGGTTGGTCTGGACAGAGGGACTTCCGGCTTACTCACAGGGTCCGATCCTGGGAGGGCCCGAACTTCTTTGGGAGCCCAGTGGAAGCACCTTCTAGCCAAATGTAGCAGCACCGTTGCATCCATGTCTGTGTGTGCCTGCTCATTGAGCGCTTACTGAGTGACGGGCGCTGTACCGAGCGCTCGGGGTGGGTTCTCTCCCGGGAACCCCGCGAGGGGCTGCCATCATCCCATCTCACAGATGAAACGCTGGACAGCAGGGAGTTCCGATGATCTGCCCTAGTCACATAGCCAGCAGATTGTGGCGTTCTAGTTCAAGAGCGGGCCCTCCGATCGGCAGTTGGGGGCAGAGGTAACCAATTCTGGAAGTTGGTGGTTTGCTGAGCACCCTTTACAGCCCCTCCTGGGAACATGCAGGGCAGGTGGAATGAAACTCTTTTTCCGAATTGAGAACTGATGCTCAGAGAAGTTACCAGGTTAACTCATGCCACGTGGGAAGCGGGTGGGTGGGAAGCTAAAGGTTAGAGCCTGTTCCATCACGTTGTCTTCAGAGCTGGAGAGTGGAGCGGGAGGGAGTCCTGGGGACTTGAAGGGACAAAGGGTGCGTGTAGGGTGCCCGGCTAGGGAGCCCATGAGCAAAGGCTAAGAGCCGGGCACCAGGGCTTGTGTGGAGGTGAGGGGCAGGGAAGAGCACTGTCTTTGCGGTCTGACATACCTGGGGCTGGGGGCCTGATACTTTTGCAAAAAGTGAGAATAGTCAACCCAGTTGGTTCCCATTGAGAATTGAAGGAAACAATGTTGAAATTGCCTGACCTGCGTGCTTGGCATATTAGAATCACAGGGCAGTTTTTGGGACGTTGTCTGATAAATGGTGGGAGCCTTTGAAAGGCTTTGGGCTGGGAAGTAGGCTGACAAGGCAAAGATTTTCTGAATATCATATCATGCTGGTGCGGAGGACAGTGGCGGGGGTGGGGAGCCTGAAGGCCGGCCTGGTGGAGCGAGAGAGAGAGAGAGATCTCAAAGGAATGATCCACAGGATTTGGTGATGGGCTGGTTATGGGGAGGGATAGGCATCTCACTTTGTTCATTGGCTTTTTTATGACTCACTGGCATGTTCTTGCCTTTCAGGAGCCTGTGTGAAATGCAGCAAAGGGGTGTTTGGGGCCGGCCAGGCCTGCCAGGCCATGGGGAATCTCTACCACGACGCGTGCTTCACCTGTGCGGCCTGCAGTAAGTGTGTGTGGAGGCTCGGAGCATGGGGGGAGGGTCGAGGAACTTGGGGACCGAGAAAGGTTGGACAGGGAAGAGAATTCTTCCTGGAGACACTTGACCCAGGCCTCCCATGGTCCCACAGCAGGGCAGGTCCGTGTCCTTTAGAGTCGCAGCACAAGGCCCGTCAGAGGAAGGGGACTGACCAGAGTACCAGCGATTGTCTGGGGCCGACCTTGGTAATGAGTGGGTTCAAAGCAAACTGTAACAACATCAGGTTTGTTAATGCGTATCCGAGGTCTCAGAAGGGTTGTGGGGGGGAGAGCATTGGGATTCACCACCATCTGTCCTATTGTCAGTTACCTCCCCCACCGTGGGACCAGCCAACCCAGCGTTACTAACAGGGGCCCTGTGATCACTCTGTGACCCCGCTCTGATTTGGAGGCTGCTCTGTGCGTGTGAAGTGTGAGTGCGTGCATGAATGCCCGTGTGTGCACACCACAGAGCTGTCCGGGCCTGTGAGCACCCCCGATGGGCATCTCTATCCCATACACACGCAGTAACTGAAGCAGCAAATTAGGAGCCTGAGCTCAGCCTGTGCTCAGCCCGTGCTCAGCCCTGCAAACTGCTCGTTGAATTGACGGCAACCACCGTGGAAGACTCTAACACGTAGCTGGATGTTTGCCGAGTCTGACCGAGTCGGGAATTGAGCTTGTCTTTTATGGTCTCTCCTAAAGATTCATTTCGAGGAGCTTTTTTAGGAGAATGTCCTGCTGATTTCTAGATTGAGGCCGCAGCTATCGATTCAAAGGAAACATTACAACAAAGCCAGAGTGTCATCAGGGACAAGGGGGTCTTGTTATCTGGCCCCATGGTTCTCGATCCTGGCCGTTCATTAGAATCCCCTCGGAGATTATTATAAGAGCCCGCGATGCCCCAGTCCCACCCCGACCAGCAGAATCGGAAGCTCTAGGGGTGGAATGTCTAGAGTGGGCAAGAGTACTGTTCATATCTCCTCAAGTGACTCCAGGGTGTGGTCAGGCCTGAGCTCCCGGCTCAGTGCCAAGCCCTTCAGTGTAGACGCCTCTGGAGAAAGGAGTGGGGAGGGATTTGCTTTCCGCTGTTTTGTGGCATAGCCGGGAGCCTCCTGATTCCCAGGGTAAAGATAACGAGGTGGGCATGGAGCTGCCCCCCAGCCTGCCCAGCGGTGACTGCGAGGCCTATGCCCGGGTTCAAAACCTCCTCCTTCGGTCCTTACTGCGATTTCCCATAAACGCGTGCCCGAGAATTGACGGTTGGTGCGCCGATCGGTATTCACCTTTGTAGGGAAAATTGTAAAAGCCTTTGAAAGGGGTCAGAAGTCTGCTGAGCATCCTCAGCGGACATGTCGGCGTTGTCTGGGGGTCGGTTTCTTTGGGTCCCTGGCTTCTCCTTGACTCTGAGCCATGCCATCTGCGTGGGTTGTACCGTCCTGAGAGCAGAGCATACGCGATGCTCGTCCCTAACAGTGCACACTGTGCCTACCGGAGACACAGCTGATTGTGGCCCTGGGGAGACTGCTTTTGCTTCAACTAAAAGTGAACTTACTTCAGCACTTCCAGCGCCTTCGTAGCTGGGGCTCTTTGCACTGTCCCCGTGGTAACATCTTACTGGTTCCCGCCTTAGCTTGATGAGTGACATTAAATCTTTGACCATGTTGTCTGAGTCTTAACTGGGCAAGAGTTGTGATCCTTCCTCTTTCTGGAAAATTATCTTTCCTTTTTGGCTCCTGCAACTCTTTCTCAATATCTGCTGTTTTCCAGGGAAAAAGAAAATATTATGTAGAAGCTGGTTTTCATCGTGAGCAATTGCCACTTGAACTAAGAAAGTTTTTCAGGGGTAGGGGGAGTACCAGTGAGTCCGTCGGCACGTGACTAACTATCAGTTCCATAATGGGTTGAATTTATCTTCAAAGGATGACAAACACAGACACCTAAGGAAAACACAGCTGGTTGGGGGTTTCTTGGTCTAGCATCTAAGCCCTTGTGTTCTGCTTTTTGTCGTAATGCTTCCTATAATTTGTCACAAACAACTCTCTTTTCCGCCTCTATATCTCTGATCACACTGCCCCCTAGAATCTGCTCTCCCCACTCACTTCATACATTTAAGTTCTGTCCAGCCATTAGGGCCCAGCTCAAAGGCTTCCTCTTCCAGGAAGCCTTCCCTGTTCTCCTAGCAGGAAGAAATGGCTTTGTCTTGAATTCGGCAGGCCCCGATGCTGTCACGTAGACTGTGAACCACACTCTCTGGGGCGTGGGTGCCGGCAGGCCAGGCCCTAGAACAAAAGCTGCTGTAGGAATGAGGACAGAGACTCCATTCGAAAGTGCGTGCTGCACATTCCTGTTCCCCAAGGGGCCTGCACCACTCCTGTTGTGGGTAAACACACAGCTTCCTCTGCGCTTGTGGGGAGCAGTTGGAGACGCAGGCAGGTGTCTGAGCAGCTTCTGTTGGGCACTCGAAGTAATGTGCCTTTGTTCCGTTGACTTCTTGCTGCCCTGTAACTCCCTTCAGCAGAAGGAGGCACCTGGGCCCTCCATGTCCTGGCCTGGCAGGTCCTCAAGTGTGTCTCTGTGAACACAGGCGCCGTGCAGACAGCACTTCTGGGGCTGGGCCCGTTCCCTCCTTTGTTGTCAGAAGGAAAAAAATGGGGACCCAGAGAGGGGAAGAGAATTTCTTAAGATAAGACCTAGCAATGGGGCCAGCACCAGAATCCAAGGCTCCTGGATCTAATTAGCTTTGCATAGCCCCATTTTCCTGGTCGGTGAGTGTATCTGTTAGTGAGCGTATAGGTGTGTGTGTTTTCTGTTTTCCTGTTTCATTATGAAAATGATCCAGCTTATACCACCATAGAAACAGATTTCTGTACGTACGCACCCATTCCTTGGACGTTACTGTTGCTTTATGGAAACAGAATGTCGGGGTCCTGTCTAGGACATGCCAAAGGGGCGCCCAGCTCCCCTGGGTCCTTGTCCCACACACCGAAAAGGAGGACACTTAACAAAAAGGTCTAGAAGACTGCGGTGGGAGTCATGGGACGCCAGCAGCCAGTGCTGAGGCTCGGTGCTATGCTGGGGGCAGGCAGAGAGCCCACCTCATCCGATGAGAGACCGTCTGGCCTGGGACAGCTCCCAGGGGAGCCGCGGGGGCTAGTGGGAGACGCTCTCCCGGAGGCTTCCCTGCAGCCTCCCACACCCTGTGTCCTGGCAGGACCGCAAGGTGTTCCGCTCCTCAGACAAACCCATGCCTCAGTGGATGGTGCACGTTCTCCAGGGCCCCATGCGTTTCCCTGTCCCCTGACAAGAAGCAACAACATTCTGTTGAGTTGTCAGAACAACAGGACAGACCACAGAGGGTAGTGTAGGGGCAGGGTCCTAGTGTGTGATTCCAGCACAGGTGTTTTTATGTGTACGTTTTCCCTTCCAGGTTTTGTCCAAATGTACGCGCAGTTTTTAGAGCTGGGATCATAGCGTATAAATGATGTTCTGTCCTTTCTGATGAAACCTGCCACAAACTCATCCTTACCTCCGCAGCCTCCAGACTGCGGGTCTGAGCGGTCACAGAGGAATCGACTGCTTTGTGCCACGGTTTTATGGCCTGTGGCTCCGGTGGGGCTTGCCGGTGGTTAACACGGAGCCCGCTCCCCTGCCTAAATGTCTTTGTTCCCCTGCATCCTTTTTCGCTCTGCCGAATGGTCTCCTTGGTGCTCTCCCAGAAGGACGCATGCAGGGTGTGGCGTGGGGGTGTTTGTGTGGTTTGTTAAAGTCCCTCCTTTCTCCGCGGCTCCTTGGGCGGCCAGTGTGTGTGGTTGCCATGGAGATGTGTGCTGTGGGGGGGGGGGTCTCCCTTCCCTGGCTGCTCCTGCCCACCCCAGTGGCAGTGCCTTCAGCTGGGGCCCTCAGGAAGCCGTTGGCACAGCGTGGAGCGGGAGGAGGGTCAGGGCAGAGGGCAGGCTCGACCTTGGCATTTGGCCACACTCCGGGTCTGACGCTGCGTGTCAAGTGGCCTGAGGAGACGCTTGCGCCCAGCTGTGGCTGAGAGAGGTGGAACGAGGAGGAAGAAGGGGTGTGGGTCAAGGGGGACCCTCCTCAGCACCTTCCAGAACAGACGGTGAGGGAGAGGCCCCGTGTCCTTGCTTGAGGCAGTTTTGGGTCTGAAACGTCAGATTTTTTTTCATTTGGCGAAGACGGAACAACTCCCATCCTGGAGTCCAGGTAAAACCTGGTCGCCATGTCCGTGTTCATGGTTGTTGTGATTTTTTTTTTTTTTTTTTGTCTGCATGAGCTGGGGATGATGGATCAGATAGGAGAGTCCATGTGCCCTCCTGCCCTGAAGCCCACAGAACACGAGGGCCAGGGCCTGGGCATGGGATGGGGGGGCACAGGCAGGTCGGGGCTGATGGAAATTGTGCCAATACAGGCCCGAGCTCAGAGAGTGGCCACGGGGGGCCGGAGGGGTCCACGCAGGGGACCGTGCTGGGATGTGCAAGTCACGGCCAGAGCAGGTGACTTTCAGTGTTGTTGCTGGTGCTCCCGCTCCAGGGTGGGGGGTGCGCTGTGACGAGCCCGTCATGCCTCCGGGAAAACACATCCTGAGATGAGGAATAGATGCTGTTGCCCATCCCACCTTCCAGAAACCACACACTGGCAGCTGTTAAGGATCATGAACGGATTTCATAGTGAAATCTCACCCCTTTAGACCCAGTCAGGCGAAAGTCTGTCTGAGTTACCGACAAGCCTGCATCTAGAACTCTAAAAAAGTACCATTTCATTACTTCAGGTAAAGGGAACAATTAGCATTAAGCCCAGCATTGTGGAACAGAGGTTCTTGAATAAATCGGTATTTGGTAACTGATAGCACATTGTCCAGTAGGTTCTGAAGTAGGGGGGGATCTTATCAGCTTTTTTTTTTTTTTAAAGGTTTCATTTATTCATTTGAGAGAGAGCGAGAGCAAGCATGAGTGGAGGGGAGAAGCAGACTTCCCGCGGAGCAGGGAGCCCGCTGCAGGACTCGATCCCAAGACCCTGGGATCATGACCTGAGCCGAAGGCAGACCCTTAACCGACTGAGCTACCCGGGTGCCCTTCTAGTTTGTTTTTCTTATGAAGTCTAAATACTGCCCCCAAGATCGTGTTTACCTTTTTTTTTTTTTTTTTTTTTGACTTCGAATACTACTTTGTCCCCCAGCGTTTGAAAATGCTCACAGATTGTGAAATAGTGGCACTGGCACTAGGGAGGTCTTCCTTTAACTTTCAGCCACCCTGCTTCCTTAAACCAGTCATCACAATATTTATCAGTGGTTTGTAGGTGCGCTTCCCAGCTGCCTGTCGGCTGACCACACACTGAGCCCTCCACCCACGGGAGCTCACTAAATCCTGGGACGCTCCAGGGAGTTCAGCATTATTATCAGCCTCCTTTTGCAGAGGAACAGACAGATTCCTGGGAGTGTAGTTTGCTTCTGCCCCCTGTGTTAGATTATCTTCGCTCGGAGGGAACGTGGGCCAAAGGAAGGAAGCTGGCTCTGCCCCTGGGATCTAGTCCCGGGGCTGTGTGATGGCAAAGGCTGGGTTTTCAGAGACTTTCTGGTTGCGGGTGGCCCCAGGAGAGCAGCTGGGGACTCGGATTAGGGGAGAGAGGACCCCGTCTGTAGCAGGATGCACCCACAGCACAGACGGGGATTACAGGCTTCGATGCCTGCATTTCTGAGCCGTTGAGTCATGCCGATGTTTCTTGTCGCATTCAGCAGTTACGGGTAAGCCGAATGAGTCAGCTGGATCTAAGGAAAACGCCGGGGCTCAAGAATGTGAGAAAGGAAGAGTGGGCACGTCCTAAAGGAAGCCAGTGGGCAAGGAAGAAGCCAGGAAGCAACAGAAATAGGCAGCCGTCGCCAAGGGCCATGTGGGTCGGGAGAGGGCAGAGGGGTGACCTTGACTCAACGTGGAGTTAGAGGGTCTCTTGTGTTCGTCGCTAGCAGACCCATCTCTGCTGGGGGCACCCGCACTGGGGCCAGACTGGGTTTCCCGGCTCAGGCTCTGTAGGTCCAGTCAGAGGCCGAGACTGTCAGGGGACCGAGGGAAGGCATCAGATCCTTCATGCCTGTGACATTGGCAGGGTCTGGGATATTGGAGTGCTGTACTGTCGAGGGCAGCTCCAGTGTGACCTACACCTGCTTCCCGCATCAACATTCCAGGTGCCCGATAGCACACGCGCTTGGCTTGGGGTGGAGATCTGCATTCTCTTCCTTCAGGAATCCCAGACCCAAGGTGTTCCCTGGTGGTACGCAATGTGTCCCCTGTCCCCTCAACCCTGAGGACAGAGGGTGCTCTGGGATGTGGGGGGCACTGCACTGTAATCAGCATGAAGACACTCTACCAGGTGCCCCATCTCCGAGCCGGAATCCTGGGTTTAGGGAGCAAGGTCTGAACTTCATTCTGGCATCACAGATGCTGCTTGGGTCTCTCTGGCTCTCTTGCTAAGAGTATCTCTTCTTTTCTGTCTTAAGTGTTCTGTTCTCTCAAATGTTCTCTTCAATTTTTGTCCCCACCTCTGGTCCTGGGGTGGTTGGTGGATTTAGTGTGTCGGCTTGCCTGGGCCAGAGGTGCCCATGCATTTGGTCACACGTTGTTCTGAGTGTGTCTGTGAGGATGTTTCTGGATGAGAGTAACGATTAGTAGACTGAGTAAAGCAGATTTTTCTCCCTAATGTGGGTGGTCCTCGCCCAATCAGTTGAAGGCCCAGACTAGAACAAAAAAGCTGACCCTCCCACCAGTAAGGGAACTTCCTCCTGCCTGACTGCCTTGAGCAGAGACATCGATTTTTCCCTGCTTTTGGCCTGGAACCACACCATCAGCTCTTCCTGGGCCTCCAGCTTGCTTTCTGCTGATCTTGGCACTTGTCAGCTTCCATAATCACATGAGCCAATTCCTTTTGATAAATCTATTCCTGTCTATACACACACAAACACACAAAGGTGCATGTGCGTGCGCACACACATGCCCTCACACGCATGCACACACTCGTGCACACACACACATGCATGCACAACACTCGGCACGCACACACTCGTGCACGCACAGCACTCACATGCACTCGTGCACACACGTGCACACACACCCATACACGCACACGTGTCTGTGTGCGTGCACACACCCCACCGGTCTGTCCCTCTGCAGACCCCTGACTCACCTGGCCCCATTCATCTTCCTTCTGCACTATGTTCTCTTCCCTCCCGCCTTCCTGTCTCCCTCGTGTTCCCTCACCGACGATTTCCTTTGTTTCCATCGTGGAACCCATGGTGCCGCTGTGCCCCTGACGCAGGCTGGAACACAAGCCACTGTTTTTTTTTTTAAAGATTTTATTTATTTATTTGAGAGAGAGAGAATGAGAGCTAGAGAGCACGAGAGGGAAGAGGGTCAGAGAGAGAAGCAGACTCCCCGCCGAGCAGGGAGCCCGATGCGGGACTCGATCCTGGGACTCCAGGATCATGACCTGAGCCGAAGGCAGTCGCTTAACCCACTGAGCCACCCAGGCGCCCCCACAAGCCACTGTTTGTGGAGTATTTGCTCTGTCTTCTCGAGGCCCCTCATTTGCCTCCCAACCCCCCACGCTCGTTTATACAAGAGGAAGTGGAGTTTCAGAGCAGTTGACAGCTGGTGCGTGGGGGCCGGGGGCCGGGTGTGTGTTGTTGCCACCACACTGGTGGTTCTCACCCTTTACTGTAGGTCAGCCACAATCACGAGCAGCTCCCTCTGCTCCACAGATTTCAGGAAGCAGGGTCCGTGCAGGTGCACATGCGTGATGTGGGTCTGATGCGGCCCCCTGGGAACATGTCTGTGGCCCTGCGGTTTGCCTCACCGCCTGCCCCCCTTTGCCTTCCTTTGGCCTCCAGCTCCCTGTTTCCTCAACTCCAGACTTGAAGCACCTGGTGTGGCAGCCAGTGGCCACACGTGGCTTTGGAGCACTTGAAGTGTGGCTAATGAGACTGAGGAATTGAACATTGTATTTCATCTTAATTGACGTTTAAACGTAGGGGCGCCTGGGTGGCTCAGTTACTTAAGCATCTGCCTCCAGCTCAGGTCATGACCCCCAAGGGTCCTGGGATCGAGTCCCACATCAGGCTCCCTGCTCGGTGGGGAGTCTGCTTCTCCCTCTGCCCCACCCCGCCCCCACTCGTGCTCGCTCCCAAATAAATAAATAAATAAAATCTTTAGTATATGTGCTGCCGAAGGGAGCACAATAAATAAAATCTTTAAAAAAAAATAAAGTTTAGGGCTGGGTGGCTCAGTTGGCTAAGCGACTGCCTTCGGCTCAGGTCATGATCCTGGAGTCCCGGGATCGAGTCCCACATCGGGCTCCCTGCTCGGCGGGGAGTCTGCTTCTCCCTCTGACCCTCTTCCCTCTCGTGCTTTCTATCTCTCATTCTCTCTCTCTCTCTCAAATAAATAAATAAAATCTCAAAAAAAAAAAAGTTTAAATGTACATAGCCACCCGTGGCTACGGGCTACCATATTGCATGGTGCAGGGAAAGTTTCTAGTTCCTAAACCAAAGTTCACTTATTAAGAAGAAATGGTCAGTGAAGTTTACCATTTTCATACTTTCTACATCACAAAGGCAATGGAGTCCCACTGTAAAAAAAAAAAAAAAAAAAAAAAACATACAGGAGAAGAAAACTCCCCGTAACCCAGTACCCAAACCAAGACCAAAAGGTGTCTGCTGCACCTGGGAGCGGTGCCTGCCATTGTCCCTGTCCTCATGTGTGCTCACCTTGCTGCCCAGCCTGTTCCATTTAGAAGCACATCCTATGCCTGCTCCCTCGCGGCTCCACCGTCTTCAAAACCAGATGCTGCATAAGATCTTGTTGACTTGATGACTCAGCGTCAGCACAGCCTTCCTGCTAGTTGAGTTAAAAGGGGGAGAGAACCCTTACCACGTGGGCTCCCAGGCTCTGCTCTGAGAATACGCTGAGGCCGGGCGGCGATGCTGTGGCCGGGCGGCGATGCTGTGGCCGGGCGGCGATGCTGAGGCCGGGCGGCGATGCTGTGGCCAGGTTTTCAAGGACCAGATGCACCTCCAGGGCACTGAGCAGCCCGGGAATCCGGCCAATGCCACGCCGGGGCAGAGATGCAGGCTTCCCCGTGACCAGGGCCGTGGGGACAGCGGCGCCCCTTCACACCAGCAGCCGCCCCTACAGTGGCCACCGTGGCTGGGTCCCGGCATGCGGGGAAGTGGGGAGACCCTCTCCGTTCCTTCTGTGAATCACTGCTGATGCCTCCCAACCGTCCTGGGTCCTGTTCACTGTCCCGCCACCTCCATCCACTCAGTCCTTCACTTAGCATTGGAAGCATCTCTTAACCCGGTTCCAGCTCCTTCCCTGTCTCCTGTCCTGCCAGCGTCCCCTCACCTGCCATCCCGCAGAGTCCCCTGGCCCTACGGGACACCACCTGCCCCTTCCTGTGCCTGTCCCCCTCGCACTTCATCTCCACCTAGGCGAATACCACCCTGCGAGGTGCTGTCCCCCCTCAAGGGCTCTCTTTTGGCT
This sequence comes from Callorhinus ursinus, assembly GCF_003265705.2. Lineage (NCBI taxonomy): Eukaryota > Metazoa > Chordata > Mammalia > Carnivora > Otariidae > Callorhinus > Callorhinus ursinus. The sequence continues at coordinate 3,509,576 of NW_027397077.1, forward strand.
CCTCTGGTCTCACGGACATCTTGTTCTCTTACTCGTCCTGTGGTGTTGAAGTTATGGGTTAGATTGAAGCCCATCTAGGGGTCTGTATCTCCCCCTAGATGGTCAGTTTTGGGAGAATGGGGATAGTGTTCAGTTGATCTTGATTTACCCCCTGCCGCCTTTCAGTACTTTGTGGGTAGTGCTGGGCATTCCCCGTATGTGCTCTTTAGCTGTCGCTCCCCATTCTGCCCCTCTTCCCCCAGCCCTAAGCAACCACTGATCTACTTTCTACTCTCATAGATTTGCCTATTCTGGAGGTTTCATAGAAATGGAAGCCTATAATATGTGGTCTATTCTAACTGGCTCCTTTCACTTAGCGTAAGGCGCTCCAGGTTCATCCATGTTGGAGCACATGTCGGAACTTCGATCTTTTTTATGGCTGAATAATATTCCATTGTCTGGATATACCACATTTTATCTACCCATCTATCAGTTGATAGACACTTGTTTCTACTTTTTGGCTATTATAAATAATACTGCTATGAACATTCTTGTACAGTCGATCCTTGTACAATGCGGGTTTGGACTTCAAAGTCTACTTATATGTGGATTTTTTTACAATACAGTATTGTAAATGGGTCTTCCTTAATAATCTTTCCTGTTGCTTACTTTGTTGTTAGAGTGCAGTGTATACATATAACATACAAAAAAACAGTTCATCGACTGTTGGCGTTATTGGTAAGACTTTCAGAAGGTCAACATTAGGCGGCTGTCCGTAGTTAAGTTTTGGGGGAGTCAAAAGTTATATGTGGATTTCTGACTGCATGGGGGGGTCAGCACCCCTAACCTCCATGTCGTTCAAGGGTCAACTGGATATGCTTTTGTGTGGACACACGTTTTCATCTTTTTGTGTATATATCTAAGAGTGGAATTGCTCAGTACCTCCATGTTTAACTTTTTGAGAAACTGTTTTGCCAAGTGGCTACAGTATTTTACATTCCTACCAGCAGTGTGTGAGGCTGTCAGGATCCCACATCCTTGCCAACACTCGTGATTATCTGACCTTTTGATTCTGACCATCCTAATGGGTGTGAAGTTGAATCTCAATGTGGTTTTGGTTTGCATTTCCCTGATGGCTAATGATGTTGAACATCTTTTATGGGCTTATTTGCACGTCTTATTTGGAGAAATGTGTATTCAGATCCTTTACCCATTTTTTATTGGGTTTTTAAAATCTTTTTACTACTGAGTTTTAATAGATTTTTATATGTTTTACCTATGAGTCTCCGATACATGATTTGCAAATATTTTCTCTCCTTCTATGGACGGTCATTTCACTTTCCTGCGATCTAATTTATCTATTTTTTTCTTTTATTTCTTGTGTTTTGGTGCTTTGTATAGGAAAACATTGCCAGGGACACCTGGGTGGCTCAGTTGATAAAGAGACTGCTTTCGGCTCAGGTCATGATCCCAGGGTCCTGGGATCGAGCCCCACATGGGGCTCCCTGCTCTGCGGAGAGCCTGCTTCTCCCTCTGCCTCTGCCTGCGCTCCCCCTGCTTATGCTTTCTCTCTCCCTCTCTCTCTCTCTCTCTCTCTGTCGAATAAATAAATAAGATCTTAAAAAAAAAGAGAAAACATTGCCAACCCAAGGTCACAAAGACTCATGCCCATATTTTCTTCTGAATGTTATAGTCTTAGCTCTTAAGTTGAGGTCTTTGATCCATTTTGAGTGGGTTTTTATATAGTTTGAGGTAGGGGTCCAACTTCTTTCTTTTGCACGTGGATATGAAGTTTTCCCAGCACCATTTGTTGTAAAGACTGTTCTTTCTCCATTGGATTGTTTTGGCAAATGTGTTGAAAATTAATTGACCCTAAATGTTAGGATTTGTTTCTGGTCTCTCAATTTTTTTCCATTGCTCTAGTCAATTATCTTTTAAAGAGATTTAACTAATAAGAAAAAAATCTCATTTATCCATGCAGTTGCTATTTCTGGTCCTCTTCATTTCTTTGTTTAGATCCAGATTTTCATCTGGTACCATTTTCCTTCTGCTTAGAGGCCTTCCTCAACTTTTTTTTATAGTGCAGATCTGCTGGTGATGAATCCTTTTAGCTTTTGTATGTCTGAATTCATCTTTATTTCACTTTTGGGTTTAAAAGATATTTTGTGGGGGCACCTGAGTGGCGCAGTTGGTTAAGCGTCTGACTCTTGGTTTCGGCTCAGGTCATGATCTCATGGGGCATGGGATCGAGCCGCACATCGGCCTCTGCGCTCAACATGGAGTCTGCTTGAGATTCTCTCTCGCTCCCCCCCTCTACCCCTCCTCCCCCCCCGCTCATGCTTTCTCTCTCTCAAATAAATAAATAAATCTTTTTTTTTAAATGATATTTTTATGGAGCTAGAGAATTTTAGGTGGATAGTTTTTTCTTTCACTTTTCTAAAGATGTAGTTCCATTGTTTTCCATCAGAAATCTGATGTCCTCTCTCTTTTTCTCTGTGGGTAACATGTCCTTTTTCTCTGGCTGCTTTTAAGTTTTCTCTCTGTCACTGATGTTGAGAAATTTGGTTATGCTATCCCTTGGAGTCCTTTTTATGTTTCCTATGCTTAGGTTTTGTTGAGATTTTAGGAGTTTGTAGTCTTTGTCAAATTCGGAATGTTTGGGCGCCTGGGTGGCTCAGCTGGTTAAGCGACTGCCTTCGGCTCAGGTCATGATCCTGGAGTCCCGGGATCGAGTCCCACATCGGGCTCCCTGCTCGGCAGGGAGTCTGCTTCTCCCTCTGACCCTCTTCCCTCCCGTGCTTTCTATCTCTCATTCTCTCTCTCTCTCAAACAAATAAATAAAAAATCTTTAAAAAAAAAAAAATTCGGAATGTTTCTGGCCACTATGCCCTCACATTTTTTTTTTTTTTTTTCTTCTTCGCCCGTCCCCCCTCCCCTCTCCCTCAGGGGCTTTGCTACCCCCTTTATTGCCTCTTTGTTACATTTAACAAATTATCCTTTACATTAAATCTTAACTAACTGAAGTCACCTCACTACTCCCTTATGTTCTTTTTATGCTTAAAATTATTTTCCTCTCTGTTTCACTTTGGCCTTTGAGTGGCCAGTTTTTATTATTATGCCTTTACCTCCACTAATCTTTTCTCTGCAGTGTGCAATCTCCTAATCCCGTCCGGTGTATTTTTCATCCCTGATACTCTAATTTTTGTCTCTAGCTGTTCAATTTTGGCACTTTAAAAGATCTTCTTTTAACGTTTTGGACATATGGAATACAGTAACAATAACTTGTATCTCTTTTCCTTCTGATTCTAAGATTTGTGTCAGATCTGGCTTGATTTCCATAGATTGACTATTGTCTTCATTGTGGGTCTTCTTTTCCTGCCTTTTTGCATGCCTGGTAATCTTTGATTAGGTGCCAGACATTGTGATTTCACTTCATTGAGTCCTGGATATCTTTGTATTCCTTTAAATCTTCTTGAGCTTTGTCCCAGGATGCAGGTAGGTTATTTGGAGACAGTGAGTTTTTCAGAGCAGAGCTCAGTCTAGGGTCAATTATTCTTCATCCAGGGTAAAACCTTCTTGAGCAGAACCCTGTGCATTATGAGTTTTCCCACCCTGGCTGTTGGGAATAGGCACTGTTTTTGGCCCTTGTGGATGACTTTTTCCTCTGGGCTTCATTAGTCTCTTCACAGGCACATACTGATCCGAGCCCTGCTGAATACTCAAAGGAGCCCCTCGGCAGGTCTCCAGGCTTTCTTTCTCCGTGCAGCATTCTCTTCTCTGATCCAGGTGATAATGGTCTGGAGTAGTAGGAATGGAAAACAAAAAGAGAATGGATTTGTAAAACTGTAAGCAAATAAAAAGGCTTGGGAGCAGCCAGTGAGAAGAGAACTGGAGCGTGGAGTGGGGCTACTCGTGGTGCGGTTCCTGATGGTGCCGGTCAGTGAGGAGAAAGGAAATTAAGACCGTTGAGGAACATTCACAACAATTTGACAGAGTAGATTGTAGCTTGGACTGTATGTTTCATAGATCGCAGCTTGGATTGTATGTTTCATTTTTCCACATTATTGTATTTTCCAAGAAAATAAGTCTGACAGATGGAAATGAAAAACAAAACAAAAACCCAGCCCTTTACCGCGGGTAAACTGAGAAGGAAGGAGTGACCTGGAGGGTTTGGGAGGATGGGAGGTGGGAGCTCACGTAGGTTTCTGCTGAGGAAACTGAAGGTCATTGACAGGATCCTGGCAACGATGACTTATGCTAACACTTAATATGAGCCAGCACCACATTGGGCTCCCCGCTGGGACCCCCAGTTTTGTCCTCTCCACAGCACCCTCTACCAAGGAACCCACAGGGTCAGGTGATCAGCCAACCTCTCGTTTCTGGGAAGTGGCGAAGCCCAGGACCTGACCCTGGTTGCTTTTCTATTTTCCACTTTCTGCCTTGTTCCTCAGAGCGCTGAGGCTGCACCAGCCTGGGAAATCCAGGTTGATTGTTTCATTTGTACGGAACCAATTTGGTTGGTTTTTCTGTTGGTTTGTATTAGCGGTTCATTTTAAGAGTTAGCCTCTTCTGGAAGGAGCTGTTTGAAGAAGTAGATCAGGTAGAATTCGGTGCGATAAAGCAAATGGTGCATAGCTTGCCTTCATCACAAGTGGCCATCGGATACTTGAAATGTTCTCGTTCAAGTACTTGAACTAAATTGTAACCATTAAAAAAATTTTTTTTTAAAGATTTTATTTATTAGAGAGCACAAGCAGGAGGAGCGGGAGAAGCAGGCTCCCTGCTGAGTAGGGAACCCAATGCAATGCGGGCCTGGATCCCAGCACCCTGGGATCCTGACCTGAGCCAAAGGCAGGTGCTTAACTGACTGAGCCACCCAGGCGCCCCATGTTTTTAAAATTTTAATTGACTTAGATTTACATATGAAGAGCCACAGATGGCTGGTAACCAGTGGACAGCAACTGGTAGAAGTTACCCTCTTGGGCCAGTACAATAACAACAAAATCTAAACAGTTGCTCATTTTTACTTCCTTTTTTCAGGAACTCCTCTTGTGGCTAGGAAAACCTTCCCTTTTTTACTTTTCAGGGAGGTATTTTGGACACTGAAATTTGTGATGAAGTCTTAGAGCTCAGGGCCAGTTACTTTTCCAGAATAGACAAGTCATTTCTATTTCTGGAGGGAAAGGAGAATGGTGAGTATGGCACGTTTATTAGTCAGGTTACTTGGCCAACCTCTCTTGGTGACATCTGTGATTGTGGTCACACTTTCCTTCATCGAGCTACACTGGCTTCATCCAGAGTTTTCTTTTCAACAGAAGGGGCCCCCAAAGGCAAATATAAAATATCCGTTCACTGTCAATGGGAAGTGACCTTTTGACAAGTCTGTACATTTATTAGTCAATATTTTCTAAACTTGTTACAATTGGAAAAGAAGGAGCACCTTTGACTACTCTAAAGCTCTGGGAAAACTGTTTCTTTGGTATATTTTTGGTGTGCACATCACTAGGTGTTTCCTGGTGGGAGGAATTCCTCTGCCAGAAGCAGGAGGATCCTCAGACTGAATGAGAAAGATGGGTCACTGACCTGTTCGTCCCCCCCCCCCCCCCACAGTTGTGTTGGTCTCTCATTGTTCAGGGATGGTCTAGATCTTCACATTTTTCTTTGACCAAGACGAATCTCGGCAAGGGGAAGTGCTGGTTCAGAGACTGGCCTGAGGCATCACCTGTCTTAGTGTGGTCCCTGGACCAGCCCCTTGAGCATCACCTGGGGAGGGCAGCGTCTCAGGCCCCTCCCAGACCTTCTAGATCAGAGTTGGGGGGGGGGTGTGAGCTCAGCAGTCTGTGCTTAACAAACCCACCAGGTGCTTCTGAAGAGTGGGGAAGAGGTTTGATGGGCAAGGCCAGGAAATCCTTCTCCTCCCCCACCCCTGGACTGAGAACTACTCCTTGGGGGACAAAGAGGGTATCGCGTGGTGGGAAGAGTGCTGAGTTCGTGCCAGAGAGCTGGGTTCAAATCCCAACTCTTAGCCACCGTGGGCAAGTGTGCCTAACGGATTTAGCTTTTGTGTAACGTGGTAGGTGGGCATTAAAGTGCCTCAGATGCGAGGGTCGCAGGTTTAGTGAGTGACGGGACCCAAGCCAGCCGCCGCCTCCCCTGCCGCCTGGCTTTCTCAGTGGGTTGTGCAGCTCCAAGCTGTCCTGGTCCGGGCTGTGGTTTGGTGCCACCTAGTGGTCGTTGGCTGCTCTAGCGTGTGTGTCAGTGAGGAGCGTTCTGGGTTCTGGATCCTGCCACCTGCATGGACAGTAGCAAGTGATTCCAGGAATTTCCAGGTTAGTTGGTGTCTGTGTCATTGGCCAGATCTGGAGTGATTCAGCCTCAAGAGTACTTGCCCTCTGCCTTCCTGCTTTTGAAGACGAGAAGCCTCTGGGTGCCTGGCTGGTTCAGTCAGTAGGACGTGCAGCTCTTGATCTCGGGGTCGTTGAGTTCGAGCCCCGCGCTGGGTGTAGAGATTGCTTAAATAAATAAACATTAAAAAATGAAAATTCCTTTCTCCGTTCCCTGGTAGGAAGAGAATAAGTGGATTCCACGTGTAGGTGTGCACTCCCAGGCATTTAATCATGCAGGCAGTCTCGTGGCACAGTGGGACAAGCATGCGCTTCAGGGTCAGACAAACCTGGGTTCCCGTCCTGCCCACCTACCACTCTGAGCCTCAGAATGTACGAAACGGAGGTGACATCCATCCCATCAGTATCATGTTTTTATGAGGAGAAAAGGAAACCCAGAAAGTGGGAGCAGTCCTGGGGCGTCCTTTCCAGCAATTCCCAGGGATAATTAATTCTTACATCTGTGCACTGCTCCGTGATATTGACACGTGATGGGTTTTATTTCTACCTCATTCTATGGTGAACGGTTTCCACACTTGCTGAAACCAAAAACCTACAGTGAGCGACAGGGAGTGTTCTGTGCACTTGTACAGTTGTCCAGCTTGCATTTTTCATTGACTAATGAACGTGGACGTGGGGTGGGACAAAGCTGGAGGGGAGGGATGATGGTGCAGTAACGTGTGGTAATGTGCGGCAGCATGAAACGTTTTTAGACTTGTTAATATATGGAAGTGTAAACACGGTACTTGAAACCCACAAGGCAATCAACAGATGTTAGGGTTTTATTTTTTTCTCCTACTGATAAAATACAAACTAAATTTGGTGTGGGATCTAGTTTCTCAACTTAGTTGGTCTTTTAAAACTGAGGTAAAAGGTGGGGTTGGAGTCCTTCCGAGCACACTTAAGGCCCCACTCTTTCCCTATGGGGGTGTCCTTTATTATTATTATCATTATTATATTATTATTTGGAATAGAAGAAAAGCAGATGCAACCTTTACGTCCTTCCCTTGGCCTTCGGGGTCTGGGCATGGGACTTCTCAGCTCTGGGGACCGGCAGCAAGAGGATTTGTCTAGCCAGCTGGGAAGTTTTTTAGAGGACGATTAAAGTCCTACCTGCGCATTAGTAAAAGTTTGGGGAAGTGTAGGAAAGAATCAGGAAGCGCGCAATTAGCAAACAAGGCCCCCCTCTCCACAGTCGTGCAGATCCCAGATATGTCCACCAGAGGCACTATCACTCTTGGGCAGATTTTTTTTTTTTCCAGTCCTTTTTCTTTGAATTTCTTCTTTACATAGTTGAAATACACAGTTTTTAGATCTTGCTTTATTACTTTTCATATTATTACATAAGGGTTTTCTTTTTTTTTAAAGATTTTATTTATTTGAGAGAGAGAGAGAATGAGAGAGAGCGCGAGAGGGAAGAGGGTCAGAGGGAGAAGCTGACTCCCCGCTGAGCAGGGAGCCTGATGCGGGACTCGATCCCGGGACTCCAGGATCATGACCTGAGCCGAAGGCAGTTGCTTAACCAACTGAGCCACCCAGGCGCCCAAGGGTTTTCTTTTAAAAATTAAAGTATTGGGGGCACTTGGCTGGCTCAGTCGGTAGAGCCTATGACTCTTAATCTCAGGGTGGTGAATTCAAGCCCCACATTGGGCATGGAGCCTACTTAAAAAAAAAACAAAAAAAACCTAAGGGCACCCAGGTGGCTCAGTCGGTTGAGCCTCTGACTCTTGGTTTCCATTTGGATCTTGGTCTCTGGGGCCGTGGGATCGAGCCCCACGGAGAGCCCCACATGGGGCTGTCTGCTCAGTACCGAGTCTTCTTGAGATTCTTTCCCTTCCTCCCTCTCCCTCCCCCTCTGCTCCTCCCTGCCCTCATGCGCGCCCTCTCTCTCAAAATAAATCAATGAATTAAGGTCTTTAAAAAAAACAAAAGCATTGTTTTTCAAATGATTAAATCTATAATTCTAGAAAAAATTAATACAAGTGTATGAAAGCAAAAAGTGAAATTCTAATACCATGTACAGGTGTCCCTAATAGTAGAAAAAGTGTCAAATATCGAAATGGATGAAGTAGTAAGAGGAATTCCCTTTAATACAACCCACCAGTGCTACACAGTGCTAGATAAGTTTAAATAGCACTACTGACAGTGCAGTTTCCTGGTAAAGTACCATCTACCAGTACCAAGCACTGTTGGTTTCAGCATGCAGCATTCCAGGCTTTTCTCTCCTTTGTATATCAGTGTGTATGTGTGTATGTGTGTAAGTTACTGAAATGGAATTGTACAGTTGTCCAGCTTGCATTTTTCATTGACTAACGTATTTTGAGTAACCTTCTATAGTATAATAAGCATTCTCCAGTCCCAGTAAAACACCAATTTGAATGGTACTTTAAATGGCCACTTAATATTTCATCATTTAGACACTCTCTGTTTTCTGTAATCATTTCTCCTAAGGCTTCCAGTGTGGACCTAAGTAAATATTTATTCACATTTCTGATTCTTTCCTTAAGCTAAGTCCCAGAGAACACCTGCACCCAGTCAGAGAGAAACATTTTTAAAGTTTCCTCTCCGGGGAGAGTTTATCATTTTACACTCTCATCAGTAGCTTGCAGAAATATGCCAGAACGGCAGCCATAAATGACTGTGATCCTTTAAAAAATCTTTGTTGATGTTACAAGTGCAAAAGCTCTCATTTGTGTTTCTTAGAACACTAGAGCACTCGGCACTCAGGCGTGTTTAATAATCCTCCTCTGTGATTTCTGGAACAGAGGTAATATACCCTCTATTAAAACAGGAAGTTAATTCCCAGCTCAGATTCCTTAGAACTTCCCGGACCCCATTCCTGGAACCAGAGCTCGGTGTTCTCTGCATTGGCTCAGAAGCCTCATCTCTGTCTAGGAAGTCCTTTGCTGTTTCCAGACGGCCCCCTCGCTCTCTCCAGTGGCCACTGTGGGACCTGCAGCCTCGCCTCCTTTCCTCTCGGAACTGGGAGCAGCAAAACAGGCCAGCCCCACTCCCAGGCTGGACTTGGGTTTTCCTTGTGGTCAGACAGTGTGGGCATCGTTTTCCTTTGTGGTGGGCTATTTGTGTCCTTCCTGTCGCTGGGGCTGCCCAGGGAGGGACTGGAGGCTCCCACCCAGGTTCCTCATGGGGACAAAAAGTGGCGAGAGGCTATTCTAGTTAGTTCCCATTTTCCTTTGTGAGTCCTCTTGAATATTTTTATAGAGGGGAAAGTTCCAACTGAGAGAATTATAAATGAACGTCCATGGCTGTAAAGGCGGGTTCTGCTAGGGGACCCTGAAATCATTTAGTTATAAGTGCTCCTTGTTACCCTAGTTTCCCAGAGTCAGGAAATGCTTGCGAAGGTTCTAGAACCTTCCAGAAGTGAGTGTAACTAACTTTGAGGGAAGGACAGGAGAGAGGGTTTGGGGAGCTAAAGACTTGCATTGCAGCCTCCTAGCATATGCCCCCTTGCTCTTTCCACACTCCCTCACCCTGTTATAATTTGTTTCAGGCTATGGAAATAATATATAGTCATTGCAGGAAGAAAAAAAACTAAAAATCACCCATTTTCTATACTCGGAGATAATGACTATTAACACTTGGTATACATTTAGTGTGTATGAACATACACATAATTTTGTGATCATATAGGTGTGTGAGCATGTTTTTCCGTGTCTGTTACACACACACAAACATGCTTTTATACCACCTTTTAAAGTATTTTAAATATCTCTCTGTGTCATCAAGTCTGTTTTTGAAAACAGTCTTTTTAAATGGCCTCATAATAGTATAAATGCTATAATGAATAGGAATTAGATATTTGCTTAATGCTCATTTTAAAGTTATTTTATTTTTTAATTTTTTAAATGTTTTTTGAAGATTTTATTTAGAGAGAGTGTGCACACACAAGTAAAGGGAGGGGGAGAGAGAGGATCTCAAGCAGACTCCCCGTTGAGGGTGGAGCTTGATGTGGTGCTCGATCTCATGACCCTGAGATCGTGACCTGAGCCAAATTCAAGAGTTTGATGCTTAATCAACTGAGCCACTCAGGTGCCCCTCAGCTGTGTTAAATAATGTTGAGATGAAGATCCTTTAAATAAGTCCAACTCTGATTATTTCCTTAGGATAAATTCTTGTAGTAGAATTTTTGAGTCAAAATAATCTGAATTTTCTAAATCCCATTGATATTGATACCAAATTTTCTCTTATAAGCTTGTTCCAATTTCTGCTATCCCTCACAGAGTGAAGAGTATCTTCAGTGTGATTACTAGCACTCAGTGGTATTTTTAACCTTTGCCAGTCTGACAGAGGATGGTATATTATTTTAATTTGCAACTTTTTTAATCATGAGAGAAGTTAAAAATTTTCTTTTATATTTGTTGCTCATTCATACTTTATCATTTATTTTGTTTTCCCCATTCTTTGCTTATTTTCCTTTTTTTTTTTTAAAGATTTTATTTATTTATTTGAAAGAGAGAGTGAGCACGAGCAGGGGGAAGGAGAGGCAGAAGGAGAGGGACAAGCGGACTACCCACTGAGCAGGGAGCTGGACATGGGGCTCGATGCGGGGCTCAATCCTAGGACCCTGGGATCATGACCTGAGCCCGAGATAGACGCTTAACTGACTGAGCCCCCCAGGCGCCCCTTTTTGCCTATTTTTCTTTTTTTTTTTTTTAAAGATTTTATTTATTTATTTGACAGAGAGAGAGCACAAGTAGGCAGAGTGGCAGGCAGAGGGAGAGGGAGAAGCAGGCTCTCTGCTGAGCAGGGAGCCGGACATGGGGCTCGATCCCAGGACCCTGGGATCATGACCTGAGCCGAAGGCAGCCGCTTAACCGACTGAGCCACCCAGGCGCCCCTATTTTTCTATATCAGACTGTTAATTGAGTTATTTGCATATTGGGGTAGGTTAAGTTGTTTTTTGTCCTGTAGTGCGGATGTTTTCTCTGGTTTGGCATTTGTCTTTGGTTTATAGTATTTCACCTATAGAATGTGTGTGTGTTTTTGTGTATAGTTTCAAACTACAGCAAAGTACAGTAGGAAATAACCTTTGTTTACCTGCCACCTAGAATGCACGGACATTTATATGTTGTCCTTTTGACTTATTTCTGATAAAGGAAGTAGAATGTTACAGATAAATTGGAATCGTCCTGGTTCCCCTTCCCATATTCCATTTCCCCCTTCCCCAGGACCGCTGCTGTCGTGGATCGAGCGTATGGATCCTTCCAGTCCGTTTTTCTTGTGTTAGCACATATGCAAGTATCATAAACAACATACAGTACTAGTTTGTGCGTGCATATGTGTTCGTTCGTGCTTTAACTTATACAGATACTACACATAACTCATATATATCATTGAGCAGTTTTCCTTATTTGCACAGCAGTGTGTTCAGTTCAATTCATAATGATATATACAAATCTAGTTCATGCATTTTGACTGCTGTGTAGTATTGCATCCATTGACTATGACTCCAAATTCTTCCTCAATGTATTTATCAATTTTTCTATATTGAAGAGCACTGAAGATGCTTCTGGGTATCTAGGTTTTCTTTGCAATGCTGCAGTGAACACTTTGTACATGCTTCTCCTTCTGCACATTAGGAGATCCTCTCTCAAAGGGCATCCGTAGGAGTACTTGGTGGGTCATGTGGATTTTCAGCTCTCTGGGCTCTTGCCAAATTCTTCCCAGGGTGCTCATGCCAATTGACACTCCCACCAGCAGCGGGAAAGACTTCCTCTGTCCCACACCTTCACCAAGACATGGTACTGTCAGGCTTAGTGATTTTAGCTCACCTGGGAAGGAGATAGCATCTCCTTGTGGTTTTAATTTGCATGTCCTGATTGCTGGTGGGGTTGAACATCTTTTAAAGTGGTTACTGCCTAGAGTTTAACAGATTTTCTCTTTGCATTCTCAGCTTCTTTTTTTTAAGATTTTATTTATTTATTTGAGAGAGCGAGAGAGTGAGGGAGAGAGCCCAAGAGGGGGTAGAGTCAGAGGGAGAAGCAGACTCCCTGCTGAGCAGGGAGCCCGATGCAGGGCTCGATCCCAGGACCCTGGGATCATGACCTGAGCCGAAGGCAGTCGCTTAACCAACTGAGCCACCCAGGCGCCCTGCGTTCTCAGCTTCTTATCCTTTGCTCACTTTGTCTTTGTCGGATGGGTGGTTGGTATTCTTTATGTTTCAGATACTACTGCCTTGTTATATGTATTGTAGCCATCTTCTGGTCCCTGGTCAGCCTCTCCCTTTATTTCTTCAGTTAGACCACTGGCGAGCCCACCTCCTAGGAGACGGAGGTGAGGTCACGTTCTGTCCTCAAGGAGTGCAGTATATATTCAGAGTATTAAAAAGTTCTGTAGGAACCGATCAGAGGGTTGGGGAGACACAGAGACAGCTGTGGGTCTCGCAGCAACAAGCAGTTCACCAAGAAGCGTCTGGGCTGGCCAGGAGAAGGGCAGGGCCTTCCTGGGGAGGGGGTGCAGGGGCAGGACTGTGCACGGTCAGCCCCAGAGCCATCGTCCTTCCGTGCTTCTGCCTACTCCCTCTCCGTGTTCTCTGCGTACGGCCTCCAGTCTGCCAGCCCCTGACCTGCTCAGAGCAGATTGGCTTTTCAACAGCTTTGTCTTTTGAACTTTGTATATGTTGTTTTAGGTTGAGCAGAAGTTTGGAGTTTTGGTGTCCTAGCGATCAGCCTTTACCTTTATAAGGTGGGCCTTTTATATCTCACCAGAGAAATCCTTTGCCATGCCCAAGTCAAAGACACCTGCTCACATTTTCTCAGGATAACTTTTGTTTTTCACACGGAGGTCTTTAATCCGTCTGGAGCTTTTTGCTTTTGTAGTTAAACTTCTTTCCCTTTTTTTGTGGCTTTTCCTCTGCCTCGATACTTTCCAGGCCCTCTCTAAGCTCCAACAGGTCTGTGTCACCAGGCTTTTCTCTTGTCGCCTTGTGCTCTTTGGCTGCTCTGGGCGGGGGGGGGGGTCCCGGGCGAGGCACTCCGTGTTTATCAAGGGGGTTTCTCTGTCTCGAGCACCGTTAGCGTTTGTGACATTGGTGAGTTTGGTTTCATGTCGTGGACCCTGGCTCCAAGGGTCTAGTGATTCCACTAGAGTTCAGAATACATTCAGTTTTGGAAACTTCCACGGTCCATTGCGTATGTGTTGTGCCTGGTGCTAGAAGTGTTCTCAGATCTGGGAATGCTGTGGGGTCATGGACCCAGGGTCCCCTACAAAGACGCTCCTGCTTAACCTCGATCATGCGACCCTCTGTATTTTTTCATAAGGGATCAAGGGCATTGATAAAGTATGCTGTTCTTGTCAGTGTCCTAGCTTTATGGAAACTGAAGTTACACCTAAGCAGCTGGGGTGCTTTGAATTTTTCCCCACCCTTCCTCAACCCCATTTAGATCAGGAGAAAACAAGAAAAATCATTATCCGTCCAACAGCGTGTAGTTTCTATATAGTCAAGATGAAGAGAGACATGAAAACAAGAAAAATAAAGACCAATTTTATAGGACTTTCCTGATAGACTGTCACCAGTGTCCCCTGGAGAACAGGTCAAAGGTAACATCCCAAACACCTGTGGGAAACAGCTTCCCAACAGACTGTTGCCCTGTACCCCCCCTGAGGGTGCCTCTGCCATCCCCTCACCAGATGGCTCGCTGGCTTCTTTCTCAGAGGAGAGGAAGCGGGAGAAGTGGGCGTAGGGTGATTCCCAAGGCCGCGCAGGTGTTCCGGGCCACACAGCACCCGCCAGGGGCCCGGCCTCCCGGCCTCCGCCTTGCCCATCGCCAGGCACCACCAGCAGCTTTCCGTAATCACACACCCCTAGTGACAGTTGGCATTTTTAGCATGTTTGTTTCTGTTTACACACACTTTGCCTGCCTTTTCTCCCTTTTTCCCTGCCTACAGCATCTTCTTTTCACCCTGCCTTTGTGTTTTTTTTCCTTAGGCCGGAAGCTGAGAGGAAAAGCCTTTTATTTTGTCAACGGCAAAGTGTTTTGTGAGGAAGACTTCCTGGTGAGTTCGTTACCCAAACCTCCCCCGCCCGCAGTCCTGACCAGAGTCAGGAGCAGGGGCCTGTGGGGCCGAAGCGTGTGGCTTCTCTCCGTGATCCCCGGTGCTGGCGGGGAGCCGAGTGCGGCCGGAGAAGGGGGTCTGCACTTTCCTTCTGTAGATGCACCGGGTGGCCCTTGTTCCCGAAGCAGATGACAGACCGCAGAGCTTTGTGCTCGGAAGGGACGTGAGGGCCACTTGGCCTGTCCTCTTGTGTTCTGCCTGCTTCTGCGTACCCCACCTCCCTCTTCAACCTCGGGACTGGGGTTCAGGCCTTCGTTCCTTCACATCCCGGCTGCTCTCCGTGGGCAGCCAGCCTCTCGTGCTTCCAGAGCCTTTCTGCGTACCAGTGACTCCCAGGCCTGAGCTCCAGCCCTGTCCGCACCCCTCAGGCCAGCTGCTGACATCTCACTGGGCCACTGGACGGTGCCCTGGGCTGTCCCCCAGCCCTTCACAGGCCGCTTGTCTGAAGCAGAAGCCTCATGTTACCTGAGAACTGTGGACCCCTCCTCCTTCCCACCGCTCCCAGAACGTGGCTGAGCATTGATCCTTGAGCCACCCCGGCCTTCCTGGGCCAGCTTAGCTCCCACGCTACCCGTGTGTCAACCCCCCTCACCCAGGCCCCACGTCTCTAGGGTTCAGAGCATGCGCAGAAGCTGTGTTCCGGAGCCTGCCTTGCGCCTCTCCGGCTCTGCTGCTTGCTAGCACCCCTGCACAGCCTCAAGCCTTTGTGCCTCATGGCTGGGGTGTCTTCCCTTTCTTTGCCCGGGTACCTGACGGCCTTGTCCCCCTCCCTGGCAAGTGAGCGCCCCTCCTCTGTGGGGCCGCCACACCTGGGCTTCCCTGGCCGAGCAGGAAGCAGCCGGCAGGGTGGCACCCACAAACCTTTCTCCCTCACCTGACTGCAAGCGCCTAGGGAGGAGAGAACATGCTTCTTCGCCTTGACCTCTTCAGACCCTAACCCAGTGCCCAGCATGGAGTGGCGCCCCGTAAATGGTAGATGACCTGCGCCTGCGTCGCCGGGGGACCCGGAGATGGCTTGAGGTTGATGCACTGTGACCTGGGCTGGCCAGTACCAGACAAGCACACCCAGACTGGCGGAAGCAAAAAGGAAACGCATTCAGCAGTGGCCTCGGGGTCGTTTTGTCTTCAGTTTGGGGCCCTGCCTCAGCAGCGTTAGCTCGCTTCTCAGGCACTGCCTGGTGGCCACAGGGCGGCAGCGCTCCAGGGTTCGCGTCCTCCCGCCTTCCATGCCCATGAGCCACAGAGCCTGTCCTGCCCCTCCAGTCTCACTGGCTCTGGTGGGTCACATGCCCACCTGTGGGCAAAATCTTTGGTGCTGGAGGAATGTGGGGCTCTGATTGGCCAGGTCTGAGTCCGTGCCCCGCCTTGGCTCCCAGCAGGTGGTCGGCCCCACAGGCTCATGGGAGGTTGAGGTGTGGGGGTGCAGCTGGCTCACCCTGAAAATAAAGAACTGTCACCCTTGAGGTTGCAGAAAGTTCCCTTTTTCTTTTTTTCCAACCTTCCTTTCCGTTACATGTTCCCCCCCTATAATGTGTGTTTGTAATATCTAAACTTGTAGTATCTTCCAGCATGTGGTATCTTTTCGGTGTGTGCTTTCCTGAAAAGTGTCTCCCATTTCTTTCAAGACTCCAGCTGTGCCTGTGTGTGTGCGTGTGTGCGTGTGTGTTTTGGTAAGGTAAGGTAGAGAATATTTACCAAGTTCCTCTGAAACTAAAGCCATTGGCTTTTTTGGCAGAACCAGACTTAAATTTGAATCCTGTCCTTACCCCTTATAGGCTGTGTGACCTTGTGAAAGTCATTGAATCCTCTCTGAGTTTCCCTTGTTTTCATCTGAGAAATGGTATGATATATACCTTGTTTTAAGAATTGTTTTAAGGAGGGGCGCCTGGGTGGCTCAGTCGGTTAAGCGTCTGCCTTTGGCTCACGTCATGATCCCAGGGTCCTGGGATCGAGCCCTTCCATCGGGTTCCTTGCTCAGCAGGGAGTCTGCTTCTCCCTCTCCCTCTGCTCCTCCCCCCACTCGTGCTCGCTCGCTCTCTCTCTCAAAAAATAAAATAAAATAAAATCTTAAAAAAAAAAAAAAGAATTGTTTTAAGGAATACAACTTGCCTCGGACTCCCCTGATGGGCTTGTGAAGACCCATGTGTTACCAGGTCCCCTCCCAGAGTTTCTAATTCAGTAGGTCTGGGGTGGAGCCCAAGAATTTGCATTTCTTACGAGTTCCCAGGTGGTGTCAGGGAACTCCTCTTTGAGAACCACTGGCTTAGAGATTAAAGCCTCTCTATGTACAGCCTCTTACACAGAGCCTGGCATGTTGTGGATGCCCAGATGCAGCTGTTGTTAGGGTGAGTGGTATTGGTGTCTGTAATGGCTTTGTGGCAGAAGATATGCCATGATTCATCACACAACTGTTGTTGTCCTCTGGGAAATGACAGATTCCTGTATAGAGTGACACATCTTTCTGACAAGTTCCTTGTCATCCTCGTGACTGGTGAGCAAGTGGATGCTGGGTCCTCTGTCCTGCCTGGCTTTAACTTTCTTTTCTGCTTCCTCTGCAGTACTCTGGGTTCCAGCAGTCTGCTGACAGGTGTTTTCTTTGTGGACATCTGATCATGGACATGGTGAGTAGGGTCAGTGGAGCAGGATGATGGCACGGTGGGAGGGGGAGGCATTCACAGAAAAAAGAAACTAACAGTTGAAAACTGTGTTTCCTACCTTGATTTGTGGTTGCATCTGGTTTTATTAAGAGAAGACCTGTGTAAGGCAGCTGCTTGCTCCACACGAAGCCATGTTGTTGGCTTTTACTGGTATTAGCATCCTTAATCATGTAGTCCACACAGTGTTGTGTTTCTGATGATGCTCTTTTCTCTGGGCTGTTTGGATCACACCAGCCTCCCTCTGATTTTCTGTGATCCTTGTGGTGTCCCGGGTGAGATGCCACATGCCAAGTTCATCTCCCTTGAATTTGGGTACAGAGAGTTGGATAAACACAGTTGTTTGTGCCTCATGTTCTGCCTGGTTCTGTCTGTTCCTAAGATGAGTTTTGGGGGCCTGTCATTAGTTCTGAGACAGCAGAACAAGAAGCAAGTTTTATACATTCTGTTCCTCACTCAGCCACTGGCTCTCTGAGCTTGTCTTGGGCCTCAGTATCTTTATCTCTTCAGTGGAGACAATTTTTCTTTCCTGGCCTCCTGATAGGGTAAGGTTGTGAGGTTAACAAATGCAGAATACTTAGTCTGTCTCAGGGATCAAACTGTTCACCATTGGAGATCAGGCCTTAAGAATTTCTTTAATATACTGGTTAAAGAAAATTATTATAAATATTCTTTTAGTCGGAAAGAGGTAAAACCCTCTCTAAGCTGACCCATTAATTCCATTCTGGAGAAGGGAATTGCTAATCATTGCTATTTTTTTTTCTTTTACCTCTCTTATTGAGAAACAACTCCTACAGTAAAAGGTGTACATCTTAAGCGTACAGGTGAATGAAATTTTGCGTATGCACATACCTGTGTAACCCCACCCAGGTCAAAGTGTGGATGTTTCCCACATCCCACACCCCAGAAACTTCCTTTTTGTCTTCCTCCCAGTCCAGAAACCCTCCTCCAAAGGTACCCTCTATTCTGAGCTCTGTTGCCCCAGATTCATTTTGCTGGTCCTGGAACTTCATATAAATGGAATTATACAGTATAGAGTCCTTTGGGTCTGCCTTTTCTCACTTAGAAACTGTTTGTTGTTGTTTAAATATTTTATATATTTGGTAGAGAGAGAGAGAAAGAGAGAGGGCCAACACAAGCAGGGGGAGTGGCAGAGGAAGACGGAGAAGCAGGCTCCCCGCTGAGCAGGGAGCCCGATGCGGGACTCCATCCCAGGACCCTGGGATCATGACCTGAGCCGAAGGCAGACGCTTAACTGACTGAGCCACCCAGGGGCCCCTTTGTGGTTGTTTGGGGGGGGGCAGGGGCAGTGGGAGAGGGAGAGAGAGAATCTTAAGCAGGCTCCATGCCCAGCGATGTGTGTCTTGATCTCACGACCCTGAGATCATGACCTGAGCTGAAATCAAGAGTTGGACGCTTAACCGACTGAGCCACCCAGGTACCCCTAGAAAATGTTCTTGAGGTTCATCCATGTTGTTGCCTGTGTCAGCAGTTCATTTATTTTCATTACTAGGGTAGAATTCCATCGTATGGATATAGCAGCTTGTATATTTGTTGCTCTGCTGATGGGGATTTGGGTGGTTTCCACTTTGAGGCTATTTAGGAATAAAGCTGTTGTGAATATCTTCGGCATGTTGCTGGGCAGAAACACTCATTTCTGCTGGCTTTGTGCTAACATGTATAAAACAGCAGTGAACCAGAGCCTGCCCTGTTCATGAGGAGAATCTGCTGTTGCCCAGGCTCGGACACACCACAGCGGAGCTTAGGCCTGAGAGGGCCGGGTCCTCGTTGTAGCCAAGGCCTCCCTGGGAGCATGGCCCTCCCTCCATTCCCACAGGCGAGGCAGGCAGGAGCCACACACCCTCACCCCTACCTTCCACGGACGCCAGCCAGACTCCACAGGCATCCGATTCTTGGGCGGAATGGGTCCTCGATTTTAGAGTCCTTCTGACAAACCCACTGCATATGAGGTCAACGGTGTCCAAATGTATGAACATGATTATACACTATTTTTTATTTCCAGGTATCCTCAGCCTTCTTAGGGCCTCAGGGTGTTTCACTTACCTCTTTCTGCCTGATACACTACCCCCAAGACGTAGTAGTTTAAAACAGCAGTGGCTTACTTATTGTGATTCATAGAACTCCGTTAGTCAGGGCTCAGAGGGATGGTTCTTCTGCTCCGTGTGGCATTGCCTGGGGTCACTTGTGTAGTGGTGTTCAGCTGGTGTCGCAGTTGAGTGCCCAAGATGGCCTCTCCCCCGTGGCCGCTGATCTCTTTAATTCGTCTAGCTTGGACCTCCTACAGCAAAGGAGGGAGGGAAGCTGCCAGACTTCTTAAGTCCGAAATCTCTCCACATCATTTCTTCCTCATTCTGTTGCTCACGGAACATCACAAGGCCGCTGTCAGTACACAGCGGGGTGGTGAGGGGGGGTAATCTCCTCCACTTCTTGAAGTGAGGACCAGCCTTGCATGCAGGAAGGGAAGGAATGAAGCTTTGGAGACCATCTCTGCCCCACGAGGATAATGCCAAGTTGAACCTGGGTCCTTGCGGGTCTTCTCTAGGACTTGAAAATTTTTAGCAAATGTCTGTCTGGTAGTGACACCCACTTTTTTAAAGACAGAACCCTTAACTGCTGCCAAGAATTTTTGTAATGCCAGAAAAGATTCCTTCCGACACCATTCTTGGTTCTTCAAGAGAAGCAACCCATTGTCCAGTTCTTTGTATAAATTGTCCCTGTCCGCCCGGCCTCCCTGGTTAGTAGAGGGGAATGCTCTGAGCGTGCGGGTGGAAACTGGGCATTTCCCCCACATTAAAAAGAATTATCACAGCGAGTCAGCGTGCAGCAAAAGGCATCTGTGTCCTGCCACACTTTAGGCACATTGTGGGTAAAGTCCATTTAAGGGTCTTTTCCGCGAAGACAGTGTTAGCCGGGGAACAAAATGCATTCCGAGCTCCCCGTTGCCAAGTGGACTTTGGAAGCCCAGCCTGTTGTTTGTCCTATTCTGGCAGCTTCGGGCAGGTCGAGAGGGGCCTCAAAGGTTAGTGACGCACCAGAGGGAACGAGGAAGCTAGGGAGCCGAGCCTTCAGAGGAAGAAGGGAGAGCGCACGAAGCGTCCAGCTTATCTCTGTGGCTGCAGCATGTGAGGTGTGGCATTGGCCTTGGGGGGAAGCAGGCCTCGGGCACTGGCAGGCCCACACCTTTCCTGCAGGTGTCACACACACCGGCACAAACTCAAACCAGTGGTTCTTCGATTTTAGCGTGCATTGGAATCATATTTTGAAAACACCAACCGCTGGGCTTGACCCTGGCGCTTCTGATTCTGGAGATCCGGGATGGGCCCTGAGAATGTACATTTTTTAACAAGCTCCCAGGTGATGCTGGTCCTGTGGCTCCAGGGACCACACTTTGAGGTGCACTGACTTAATAGGAAAACGGTTTGATGTCACCTAGCGGGGGGGGTTGGAGGTGGGCAGTTCTGCAGGGAGGTAATTTGGTCACTCGCTGACGTCACCAAGGACATTTTTCGCACGTCTTCTCTCTCCCGCCCTGCACGTGTGGGCTCGGTCCTGGCTCCAGGACAGCTTCTTGCCTCTCCAGGCATCACAACGAGATCAAATGACACTAAGAGGAAGAAGGTTTGTGGGACTTTCTCTGCTTTGTGTTTTAAAACAATAGCAGTAGGGCACCTGAGTGACTTAGTTGGTTAAATGTCCTACTCGCGATTTCTGCTCAGGTCATGATCTTGGGGTCCTGGGATCGAGCCCCACGTCGGGCTCTGTGCTTGGCAGGGAGGCGCTTGGGGATTCTCTCCCTCTGCCCCTCCCCCTGTGCCAGTGCGTGCGGTCTTTCTCTCTTTCTCTCAAATAAATAAATCTTAAAAAAAAACAGCAACAGCAACAAAGAAGCTTTGCTTATGCTTGGATTGGGAATGATCAGCGGTTGAGTCATAGCTTCTGGATTATCATGCCTTGGAGTGAAAGCTGCTTAGGAGGAGGCACCTGGGAGGCAGAACTTAAGAGGTTTTCTGAGCTCTGCTATTTCTATGTGGAATTAACTTTAATCCTTCCATGGACCGGCTGCTTCCTAAATCTGGGATGGAGCCTGGCGTGGCCCTGCCTGCTTCACATCATTTCCTGCAAAGAACTGCAAAAGAGCCCTCCAGATTCTCCTCAGGAGGGATATGTCCAGGAGAAGGATCCTGTTTGGCTCCCTCCTGTTGATACATTTACCTTGATTCGCCTTTCCCACCCCGTCCTCTCTTGACCTTGGTCCAAGCGAAACTCTGACGAGCGTGCGCCGTGCGATGTGATCGCGTAGGGACCCTCGGCTTGATGTGTTCCTCTCCTTTCCACTGTCCAACCTGTCCCGTAATCCCTGCTGAGTCCGAGCCTCTTCCTGTCTGCCTCCAGATCCTGCAGGCCCTCGGGAAGTCCTACCACCCTG
Organism: Callorhinus ursinus; assembly: GCF_003265705.2. NCBI lineage: Eukaryota > Metazoa > Chordata > Mammalia > Carnivora > Otariidae > Callorhinus > Callorhinus ursinus. The sequence continues at coordinate 3,531,115 of NW_027397077.1, forward strand.
GCTGCTTCCGCTGTGTCATCTGCAACGAGTGTTTGGACGGGGTGCCCTTCACCGTGGACTCCGAGAACAAGATCTACTGTGTCCGAGATTACCACAAGTAAGGAGGGACGGGGTGCAGAGGGGCCTCAGGGCCGAGCCACATTGATCTCGCCGAGCGAAGGAGAGACACCCGCTGAGGTGCACCCGCAGGCTCTGCTTGAACCCTGAGTCCACAGTCCGGCAAAGGCTTCGTGGTTTCAAGGTGTAGCAGGGGCCTTGGGAGGTCAGCTGACGCCAGTTCAGATAGGAACTGGTAACAGAATCATGTTTCCTGAAAGATCAGAACCCAAATCCCTATAATCAGATCCCGGTTAGGCCTTGGGAAGCCTCTGCCAAGCCCAGTGGCTCCAGCTTGACCTAACTTCACAAGGCAGCGACTCAGGGCTGGTCGCCACCCCCCTCGGTCTGCCTGGGCCTGTGCTGGGCACCACGAGGGGAGTGAACAGGTCAGTCTCTATCCCTAGTAGAGTGAGAGGGTCCAGCTAGGCTTGTTACCACCGGGGAATAATCTCGAAGTGCTACTAAAACACCTCCCAGAGAATGAGCCAGACTGTCTGTTTTGTTTTGTTTTGTTTTTTAATAAAGATTTTATTTATTTGAGAGAGGGAGAGAGAGTGTGTGCGCATGCAAGCAGGGGGAGTGGGAGAGGGAGAAGCAGACTCCCCACTGAGCCGGGAGCCCGATGCGGGGCTCGATCCCGGGACCCCAAGATCATGACCTGAGCCACAGGCAGACGCTTCACTGACTGAACCACCCAGGTGCCCCAAGCCAGGCTGTCTTGATTCAAGGGCTGGGGGCGGCGTGGGGGGGTTCACTTGAAGAGGGATGGGCGGGAGGCCAGCCATGAGGAAGGCTCAGTGGGGGCTCTAGGACCTGCCTCCTAGAAACAGCACAATACGCATTTTATTGCCTCTTTGCTTCTCCCCGCAGGGTGCTGGCCCCCAAGTGTGCAGCCTGTGGGCTTCCCATCCTTCCACCTGAGGTAAGAAGCTTTTTCAGGCCTGTTCCTGGCATCTTCCATGACACGAATATCTCCCCGGGATCATCTACAAGATCTGTGTCTTGTCCTTATGCCTTTGAAAAAAATCCTTCTGAAATCTCACCTCTGACCTTAATAGTGTCCTCACCAAGAAGCCCCTTTCTTCTTGGCTGGCTTCCCCAGCCCATTGACCTCCGTGTGCCCTATTCGTCCCTATAATCGGGTCAAACTCCCTGACTTGATAGTGACTCCCAGATTAGAAGACGAGCAGAAATCTTGCCTTTCATTTATTTTTTAAAGAAAAATCACTCTCCACGTAGGTGGTTTTTTTCAGTGTTGACTCTGACATTCCAGAAGGTAGAACTGCTGTCCCTCCTCCTTCCTCTCTCATCAGTTAAAAGTTGGGTCCCCCAGCTGACCCCTTGTTCTTCCTTTCATTCCGTCCAGGGCTCAGATGAGACCATCCGTGTCGTGTCCATGGACAGAGACTACCATGTGGAGTGCTACCACTGCGAGGTAGGCCCCTCCCTGCCCAGACGCCCGGAAGTCCCAGAGAAGAGCATCCCCGGGTTGACCGGGGGCTGAGATGGTCAGCAAGGTGTGGTCAGGGGCTGCCCTCCAGGTCAAGGGGTGAAGCCTGCCTTGTAGGGGAGGTTGGAGGACACGTACATGTTTGGGACGTAAAGATCTTTGCTGTTTCCTCCACGTTGGTTAACTGCCAAGTCCTGAAACCATTGCAGCTGGCTCCCTGAGGCCGCAGGGTGGGAGGCTCCAGGGGGCCACGGGTCTCACATGCGACATTGTCAGGCAGCTGTGTGATCTGGGGAACAGACACCCTCCCCTCCAGCTTATAGGCTGTTCTGTCTGCCAAGAACCCCTTTCTGAGCTGACCCCTGGAAATCATGAAGAAATCCGCCCCTCCTTGGAAACAGGCATGGGTGGTGTGAAGGTGGATGGGGGCCCATCTGCACCCTCTTTACCTTGTGTCACGCCCGGGTGGGTGCCCCATGGCTGTCAGGCAGGCCCGGGGTCACCTCTCCCCACCCCTCATGAAGGTTGCACACACTTTAAGTGTCCGTGGGCTTTCAGCCAGAATTAAGTGGATTCACCCACGGAAGGACAGTAGATTCATTTCGTGACGCCGTGGGTGAGGTGAATGGGAGAGGGGTGGGGGCGAGGTGGGGAGCTCACTGCTAGCACCAGGCACCGGAGAGCAAGGGGCCATCTGCTCACTACAGTCCTCGCTCTGCATTCAGGCCAGTGCTGTCCCATAGAAACCCGAGAGCCAGGGGTCCAAGTCATGGGTGTCATTTTGTTTTCTAGTAGTCACATTAGAAACAAAATAAAGCGAAACAGATGGGATTCATTCTTTTAATATTTTATTCAACCCACATATCCAGTGTTCTTTCAATATGTGTAACCAGTATGAGGGATTTCTCATGAACGGTCTTACATTCGTTTTTTGCCCTAAGTCTTGGAGGTACAGTGTGGGTATCCACCGACGTCCCATTTCCATTCTGACCAGCCCCGGTTCAAGTGCACGTTGGGGGCGTGTCACGCTTTCACTCGGCAGGACTGCCCGGTTCTGCGCCGGCATTCACTGCCCGCACAGCCCGCTCTGCTGGTCCCCGGGACGTCGGCCTTTGGGTCAGCCTTGCAGTCCTCTCTGTGCTGTTCTGCTACCGCTGGGCCTTTTTGCCTCCCCCCAGGACTGCGGTCTGGAGCTCAATGATGAAGACGGCCACCGCTGCTACCCCCTGGAGGACCACCTGTTCTGTCACTCCTGCCATGTCAAGAGACTGGAGCAAAGCCCCTCGTCTGCAGCTCTTCACCAGCACCGCTTCTAGCTGGAGCCGCTCCCAGACCTCCCGTGGGAGATGACAAGACATCTGCCTGTTAGTTCCAGCGGCCCCCCGGGGTGGAGCCGGGGTTGGGGGGAGAGGGGTTAGGCAGGTAAGTTTCTGCATATACACCTGGGGTGCCTTTCCTTGAACCAGGGAGCTGAGCCCTACCTGTGTGGCATGTGTATTTTCCAAGTGCCTTTCTGCACCGCCACGCCCTGTCACATTACTCAGGAAGACACTCCAGCTGCGTGTGGCATGTGACGGGGGATCGCATCCGTGTAACCGAGGGCAGCCTCCAGCCGCTCTCAGATGGAAAGGGTCACAGTGAGCGTGTTTCACAATATCCTCTGAAGAGAGATCTCAGCTGCCGATACAGCTGCCCTCTCCTGTCCCTTGGGAAAATACCCACACCCAGATGCTATACCCCGCAACTGCATACACGTACACAATATGATTTAAGATTGCGTCCAGACGCACGCGCGCGCGCGCGCGCGCGCGCACACACACACACACACAGCATTATTTAAGACTTCCTGCCTCCCCAGAGACTCAGTTCTTCTCTTGAATGGCTGCACATTTTCATTGCATTATGGCAAGAGGGACGCTCTCGCGGGTGCTATCTTAGGAAGAATTTGCTTGCTAAACCAGAGCCAAGTTTTGAAATGAGTGAGCCAGGCAGGGCTTCCTCCTGGTACACTGACCGCATTTTGTGTGCCCCTGCAAATCTTCACTCCCTTGAAGGCAGCTGGGAGCCCGATGGAGATTTGCCCTGTTCCAGCAAAGTGTGCTTTGGGTCAAGGGCTTGGTGCAGGCCCAGACCTCCTTTGCCCAGCTGTTTACACTGTTTCTCTCTGGAGCTCTCGAGAGTCCGCGACTCCGGAGTCGCTCCCACAAAGGCAAGTCTCAGAATCCCACGTGGGGACATCTCTGTGCCTGTTTTAGTTTCTTTAGTTAACCACAAGGTTTGGGCCATCCTGCCCACCTGCTGAGAGCTAGCCCCCTTCTCCGCGGGGGAGAGTGTGTGTGTGTGTGTGTGTGTGTGTGTGTGATCTCTAAGCAGCACAGGAGGGGGTGCCTCCGGATAGATGAGTATGTTCACCTCGCACCGCTCTCCCTCACCCAGTTCTGGGCACAGGCAGTGACGTGTGAAGAGACCTGTATAAGGTACACTGCTTTCGCCTGGGTTTTCTTCTTGTTTTTAATCGTCTCCCCCCATTCTCGGTCTTCCACACACACAAAATACCTCACAGATAAGAGCTTCACCAAATCACAGATGAGGCATTTGGCCATTGCACTGACCTCCCAGGCCTCCGTCAGTGCGTGCGGAGTCTCTGCCTCCACGCGGGCCAGACACCAGCCGCTCAGGTCACGGGCACCTTAACTAAAGCTCGGCTGCCAGTGGGTCAGATGGAACGTGGGTGTTACTGCCCTGATGCAGTTAATCAGGCAGGTCCCCCCGGGGTGAGAGGGCCACGCACCGGCAGGAGTTCAAGACCACCTGTGCACTCAGGAAGCACGGTTGGCCCTGAGTATCACACACTCCTGAGGCCAGACGTCCGTACTCCTGGTATTCCTATGAAAAGATGGTGTAAAAGAAAAATAAAAAAGAAGGCTGGCTGGCATTTGCCCTCTCAGTCCGTGGGGAGGGCCCGCCGGAGGGCAGGGGCCAGCCTGGGAGCATGGCACCGGCGTCTGCTGTCCGCCTCATCACCTCACCCCCAGGGCAGCGGGGGGCCACGGAGGGCGGGCGGGGGAGCCCAAGGCACGTGGGACTCGCAGACTTGTCAGTGGGCCCGGCTCCCGACTCGAGGCCGCGTTTTGATTCATTGGGTAGCAGCTGCTCTAAGACGCACAGAATTGGCCCCGAGAGTTGTCTCCTGTTCTTCTTACGTTCATTCTGTTAAGACGGCCAGATGTCACTTCAGCCCAGGCTGTGGGCTTTCGTCGATTCTGTGGCACAGGCCAAGCCTCCAGAAGCCCTTGGATGCATGCGGCCGGGGGAGTGAACCCTGGGGCTGAACCCCTCTCTTCCCGGAGTCCCCAGCTCTGCTCTGGCAAGGCTGGCGGGGGGAGGGGGGGAGCGTCTTCACTTGGCTTTGCCAACCCAGGAACGTTTCTGGCCTTGCTGACCCACCTTTGCTGCACCTGCGAGTCCAGCAAAAGTGCAGAAAATTGCCTGAGAGCAACTGTCAGACACGGATTTGTTTGCAAATTGGGCAACTAGTTTTTTTAAAAAATCTGTGATTAATTTTTTAAATGATACGTTTTAGGTGGCCTTGATGGAGGTGATTCAGATAATCTGCAAATACGGTGTTTTCTACTGTTGAGGAAAGAACATTTAAGAGACTTTCCAGAAGCCCGAGAAACTGGGGCGGCGAGTTGTAGGAATCTCGCGCCAGTTCCGTTTCTCAGGCTCTGGCGCTAAAGCCACGAGGGAGATGGGTCACCTGCGTGGTATCTTAGACATTCTGTAAGCTGTTAGCCAAACAACTGTAATGGGGTTGTATTTATAGGCACCTAGAAAGGAGACACAACGACCCGGTAGACCAGGAGGAATTTGTTTATTTTAAAAGGTAGAGCGGATAGCCCTTCCTGAGTTCCCTAGGTAGCTCTTGGACTGTAGATAAACAAGGAGTATTAAGGTCTGGTGGCAGACCCCAAGGCCAGCCTCCAGCCTCCCCCCTCCCCTGCCTCATTTGGCCCAAAGTTTTTCCCTCCCCCACAGCGAGGACCATTCAGAAGTTGCCAGGGGGGTGTGAGGAAAGCCAGTGACCTGGTTTGGCCTGCCCTTCTCTCTCTGATGTTCTCCCACCTGCGGCTGGGGAAAGAGTGATGTGTTCACCTCACCGTGGGAGGGCATTACACCCTGTCTGGGTCATTGCCCGTATGTACATGGCAACAGGACTTCCCACTTCTCCGTGGTCAGTGCTTGAGTGAGAGCCTCTTTCAGCCGAGTCCACTGAGGTGGGGCCACCAACCACGTGTGCAGGACTTGACCTCACACCAGCCTTGTTGCAAGACGCACTCATTGCAACGCTGTCTGCCAGGAAACCCAAGTTCTTTGTAGTCTCCGCGCCAGGAATCAGTTCTCATTTCCAGGTTATTTGAAGTCAGTCTTAAAAGGAATAGAATACAACGAGTAAAATATATTAGCTATCATTCTGAGCCGGAACTGGATAGATGTGGGAAATTTCTGTATAGTGTGTGAAAATTTCACCATGCAGGGAAATTATTTTCCTCTGTATCTCTTCTTTTCTTATAAAAATTATTCAAAATTGTACTGTTACTATAAATTCTTTCAGATATTGTTACTACAGAATTACTCAGAATTGTACTGTTGCTATAAGAGTATTCAAAATATCATGCCAATAAACTGCATCAATTTGTAGACAATTAAAAGTGCTCTCCAACAGGATGCTTATTGGGTTTTCTTCTGTGTGTGTGGAAGTAAGCAGACAGTGCTTCTCGCTAACTGGATTTGGTCTTCTCTTAGAGCTCTGGATCCTTAAGGGTGTCAAAACTACAAAAGGTCCCAGATTTTACCCTCCTTGCCAGCTAATAAGGTAGCATGTCATGGTTTCATGGAACGTGGTGGAAGTTACGAGACTCCTAGGTCAGAGACAAAAGACAGGTGAATGCAGCACCGGCCAGGAGCACTTTATCAGCATTTTATCAGCATCTGCGGTTTTAATCAGCATTTACACTGACTCCCTGAGCTGTCGTCCCTCTAGGGTCCCATGAAGAGGTGCCCACACTTACAGTGGTCTGCATGACAAGGGGACACCCGAGCCTAGGGAACCTCAGTCTTACAATGATGGGTAAGCCTGCCTGCCTGTTGCTCCAGAGAGAGACTCTTGTGTCTGCCACCCAAGACATCCTAGAAAAGACAGTCTGGAACTAAAGCAGTCTAGCTCACAGGTTGTGCAGGAACATGAGTGACCCTTGGAGAATCATTTTCCAAGAATCGGCAGTTCCTTCCCCTGGGTCCTCAACATTGAGACACGAGGTCGTGCTGCAGGGGTGGTCGCTCTGTCTCCTTTTGTGTATGTTGTTTTTTTCTAATGAGTTTCTTTCTGATCAAAGAATCCCAGAGGTGAGTGGCCCTCTGGATTTGAGGCCAGCACGCACAGGAGGGCGGTGCTTGCAGAGTGAGGGGGCTGAGTGTGTGCTTGGAGTCCCTGGGGTAGGAGAGGGGGTCCGGGGACTTGTTTTCCACTGCTCAGTCCAGGGCTGCTTCAGGCTTCAGGTTAGTTCTTATGGCCGCCAGGGACCCGGGAAAGCGGAGCATGAGGGTACTGATGAGGATGGTGTCTTACTGGAAAATAAAACCTCTTTTTACGTGATGAGAGAGCACGTATACTGATTTCACAAATGAGTTTTCCTATGACCCTGATGCCACAAGGGATGAGACCACAGTCAGGGGAAAAGGTGGCCTGGGCCAAGGTATGCCGGTGCCCCAGCTTTGGGGTGGGAGGTGGTGACGAGGCCCCAATTTGCAGTGTTTGCTGGTTTCTATGATGTACATCTTCCCCTCATGGCCAATTTCAGGTGATCCGCGTGATGTCCTTGAACCTGGGCGTGGGACGAGATGGCACGGTCAGGAACAGACACTAGCCAGCTCAGGCCTTTGGGCCATTTGGGGCTGAAGCAGTGGGGAAATCTGCTTTGGTCTTAGGTTCCGCGATTAAAGCAGTAACAACAGTGGCAGCTGACATTCCATTGTGTGCTCACCGTGTACTAGGTACTATTCTCGGGGCCATATTCTTTATAATCTTTTAGTTTATGGACAAGGCAACGGAGTCACAGAAAGGTAAAGTAACTCTCTGAACATTGAGGACCCAGTAGACCAAGCCGAGATCCCATCCCAGGCAGCCTCACCCAGAGGGAGTTGTACTGCTCTGGCTATTGGAGGCAGTAGCTCGGCTTTCAGTGGATTCCTTCCTTAGAGCCACTTAGCCTGAAACCCTCATTGCGGGGGGGGGGGGGGGGGGG
>NW_027397077.1:3539068-3553289 GCF_003265705.2 Callorhinus ursinus
GGGCGTCGCTGTTCTCTGCTGGTGTCTGTATTGGTTTCTTTTTATTTTATTTTATTTATTTGAGAGAGAGAGGTAGTGAGAGAGCACAAGCCAGGGGGCAGGGAGAGGGTGAAGCAGGCCCCCCAACGCGGGGCTCGATCCCAGGACCCTGGGATCATGACCTGAGCTGGAGGCAGACGCTTAACCGACTGAGCCAGCCAGGCGCCCCTTGGTTTCTTATTGCTTCTGGGACAAATAACCAAATGTTGTTTTAAGCCACTGTTGTTACTGCTTTAAAACAACACACATCCCATGGTTCTGGAGAAATGGGTCTTCTAGAGCTCAAATCCAGGTGTCAGCAGAGCGAAGTTCCTGGGGAGAATCCGTCCTTTGCCCTTTTCCAGCTTCTAGAGGCCATCCGCACTCCCTTGGCTTGTGGCTCCGTCTCTGAAGTCTGTCGTCACACCTCCCCTCTCTCTTCCCCTCTGCTTTCTTGTAAGGACTCATGTGATTACTGTAGGCATGCCCATGTGGTCTAGGATAGTCCCCGTCTTGTCTCCAGACCCTTAACTAATCACATCTGCAAAATCTCTTACTTTGTGGGATAAGTTATTCAGGGGTTCTGGGAATTAGACCATGGACATCTTGATGGGGGAGTACTACTCGGCTCACTACAGAGAACAACGAAGTTTTTAGGTGGGATTATTAGGTGCATTTTCTTCAAGCATTGCTAAAAGTGGGGTTCACATTTTCCCTGGGTTGAAAACCGAAGTGCTTCATATATGAAAGTGAGTTGGACCTTGGATTCTGGGTGTAAAATCAGAATAGGCCATACTCTGCGTTAGGGGTGGGACTAAGCCAGTGTTCTGGTCCACAAGAAGGTTCCAGGTATGTGACAGCTGCAAATGTAACACTTTAGGAGAAGCCCTGGTTACCTAAGGCACTCCCATCACTTAGTTATACACACGTCCCTCCCACTGATCCAAGCCCACAAGGACAGGTGGCTGTGGGCCCTGAGTTGCTTAAGGGGCCTGGCCCATAAGCAGGCTGGTGATAGAGGGGAAGTGAGGAAATGCACCCAGTTTGGAGACTTGGCAGGAAGGCGACCCCACAACAGACGTAATGGATCAAAATATGTAAGAGCTACATTTGGGAGCCACACTCCCCTCCAGAAGCATGGACATAAAAGCAGGCTGCAGAGATCATTTGTATAGTGCCAACAAACCTCATCTGCAGCTAGGATTGCTTCCATGGGGAGCCCCTTGGCAGATTTTGTAAAAAATTATATCATATTCACATAGGTAACATAATTTCACTATAGGACAACTTGGCTAAAGGTGTCCACTCATATTACTTATCCTTGCCTGATTTCTTATCCTGAACATTGTTCTCCTTAGATCGGATTTTGGCTTGTTAGGCATTGAAAAGCCCCAGAAGAATGTCTGTTTCTGCCTGGATTAGTTTCCATTTTCCATTCTCACTGAGTGTTCATAAAAGCCTTGCCCTGTATTACACAACTGGCAAAGAAGGTTCAACCTTTGTGTCTCTTTGTTCTGATCATGAACTTCTACATGGTGACATGTTTAGAGTCCGGGCGGGCACTCACTGCAGGGTGGTGGCTGTTCCACTAGAAGCATTCTTTTCTTAAAGCCTTAAGAGGTAGGCTGCAACGTACATCCCCATTTTATTAAAGGAGAGGAAACGTCAGAGCCCACAGCTGGTGAGTTGAAGCATCATCAGGACTTAGAGATCTTCTGATTGAAGGCTGAGGTGCACACGTGATTGTCATTCATGCCCAGATCCGGAATCACTGAGTCCACTCACGTGGTCACCCTCTGGTGCACGGTAAGCTCAAGGCCAGGATGGCTTTGGGGTCAAGAGCCCAGACTCAAGTTCTAACTCAGGCTCCACCACTTAATTGCTCAATAAGCTTAAGCAAATTTAGTTCCCGCACACGTAAAAATGGAGATAACTGAACTTGCTTTATAGGATTGTTGTGGGATTGACTGAATTAGTCCAAGCAAAGAGTTTAGAACCCTTAATCACTCAAGAAGAGTGATAGGCTTAAGACCTAGTTGATCTCGGGCGCCTGGGTGGCTTAGATGGTTAAGCAGCTGCCTTCGGCTCAGGTCATGATCCCAGAGTCCTGGGATCGAGTCCTGCATTGGGCTCCCTGCTCCTTGGGAGCCTGCTTCTCCCTCTAATTCTCTCTCTCTCTCTCCCTCTGTCTCTCATGAGTGGATAAATTAAAAAAAAAAAAAAACTTCGTTGATCTTTCCACGGGGAGGACCAAAAAATAAATTACAAACGGATTAAGTGGGAAAAACAATACAAACACACAGAAAAATTTTGGAAAAGACCACATATGCCATAGAAGATACCATAAAGTGAAATATTGGTAAATTGGAATATATAGTAGTGAAAATTACATTAGGTTCAAAAATATTGAAGGAAAAGGTAAATGATAAACTGGGAGAAGACTGCATCGTGTTTGAGAGCCAAAGAATTAATATCCTTTATATATTAAAAAATCTAACAGACCTAAGAAAAACAATACACATACATCAAGAGAATAGATACATCAAGTAATATATGTAAAAAGAAGTTCCGTTTTTCTATTATGAAAATTGCAAAGAAATCATAATGCAACCTATAATATTGTGTTGGTTAGCAAGCAAGAAAACAGATGCTGTTAATGGAAGTGTGTTGGTCTTATTTTTTTTGGAGGGCAATTTGAAAATATGTTCCAAGTCTCAAAATGTCCCCCTGATCATTCCACATCTAGAAATTTATAAGACACATCAGAAATAATCCAACACAGGCATTATCTTTAAAAAGTGTTAAATTGACAACCCAAATTCCCAACAAGAGGGTAATGCTTGAAATTATCTAGTTCTTGGATGGGGTAGCTTCAAAGTATATTTAATAACCTTAAATCTCAGACAGAAAGCTAAGGGGACAAAATGGGAACACAAAGACATTTCTAGTACAGCCCCAAATTTGGAAAAATACGTGGGCAGGTATATCCATATTAAAAAGCCTGGAAGCAAAAATATCTAAAAGGGAAAAAAAATTATTAATAGCAATCATCTCGGGATGGGAACTCACATTATTTTTATCCCAAATAGTTTTCTGTATTTCACAAATTTTCTATGAAAAGGAGGAAAAGGAATGTCATATTGGAAAGATTAATTGATCGAAGTCCGATGTCTTGGCCAGTCCACGGGTTCGAGTCCGCTTTCCTCCGCAGAGGTTTCGTGACTTCGGAGGTCTTCAAGCCAGGCATAATCTAATAGGCCAGATAACCTGGGGGGTGAGCTCATCGTAAAAACACTCATGTTTTAGGGCATCCCAGGGAAAACTGAGGGCCAGGTGGCCTTTGCACGAGGAGCCCTCCGAGGACAGGGCTGCGGGGGAGCCCACGCCGTCCCGGGAAACGGGCTGCGCCGCTATTCACGTCACTACGGGGCTCTCTGCCCTAGGGAAGAAGGCCAGAACCGCTGCCTGGAATCCGCTTCGGTGTCACCGGGTGGCCAACCTCCGGCCATAGCGCGCCCCCCCGCTCCAAACGGCCACCTTTTCAGGGGTGTCTTCCTATATGTACCCCATCTATCGGGACGCCTGCATCATCACAGGAAGCTCTGCAATTTTACAAACCACCTCACGCAACTCCGGGTGCCAGACACAGCTGAAAAGATAACATTTCAGGCAAAGTGGCGGTAAAATTCAAGACATTTAACCTTCACACTCTAGTCAGTATCCTTTCCAGGGAGATCCTGTAACATCAAAGCAAATGGGGCAAAAAGAAAAAAGCACGCCGCGAGCCAGCCAGGAGTCGAACCTAGAATCTTCTGATCCGTAGTCAGACGCGTTATCCATTGCGCCACTGGCCCTGTGCTAGCCTTGCCCTCGCAGTGATGTAGATCACCCCTGAAGCGGTTTCAACAGGTTTCTCTACACCAGCGCAGCATTTCTGCCCCGGCGCCGCGGCTCCCGCCTACAGCTCCCACGGCTCCGCCTTTCTCAAGCAAACACTCTCCGCCAATCCGCAGCGTCTACGTCACGGCGCTCTTCGGCGCGCTCCAATCCGCGCGCCGGACAGCTTCTTTCGCACTCTCTAGCGCGCGCACTAAGTTTGTCCGCGGCCGCCTCCCGTCCGCTGGGGGCCGAGTGGGGCGGGGAGAGGGACGGGACGACCCGGGCGCTGCGGCCGCGGAGCTGGGTGAACTGTAGCGCGGTGGCCGAGGTGGCGGCGCGGCGGGGCGGGTGGAAAGAGGAAGAAGGAGCTAGTGGTGCACGATGGCGGCGACGACCTACGAGCGGCTGAAGCTGTGAGTCCCGCGGGCCGGAGGCCGTTGAGCGAAGGGGCCTGAGGGGCGGCGGGCGGGGCGGCAGGTGCGGGCCGCCCGCCTCGGGCCGGGCCCCTGAGTCCCGGGGCCGCGGGCCGGGTGTGGGAGCCCCAGGCAGTCCCCGCCCTCCTCTCCCGGCGCGGCCGGTCCGGGAGCTTGTAGGTTGCGGCCGCCCCAAGGCCCCGCCGGAGTCGCCACAGGCCCGGGAGCCCGGGAATGACAGCGTCGCCGGCCTGCTTCCGCCTGCTCGGCCTCAGCGCCTGCGGCGGGAGAGCGAAGCTGCAGATCCGCTTCCAGCGAGCCGGGGTCGGCGTTGCGATGCGGCAAGCTCGGGGCGCGCTCCTCCCCGCCCACCTTGTTTGAGAGGTGGCGGCTAAATTTGTCTTTATTGCTTAGCAGAGGAAAAGAGCAGTTTCTTGTTGTGTTTTGGGTTTTTTTGTTTGTTTGTTTTTCTTGTGTCATGGTCCCATAACCGCACGTTACAGTCCACACACAAATCGACATACCTTATCTGGGCACCAAAGCCAGCCTGGCCAGCCTTTAAGGTGCAGAAAAAAAGAACCGTCGATACTCTTGAGATCCTGGAGGATTTATTTGGTTTTTGAATATTATACAGCTTAAGCACAAAGCAGGTTAAGTTCCTGTTGACAGCCAGAGGCCATTCTTGAGAATTTTGGCACTGCAGATTGACTTTTCGGTAAAGCCAAGTTCTTGAGGCTTTGAGAAAATAGGCTCTGGTTGTTAGAGTTGTAAATTAAGTATTTGTAGGTTCTTTTGGCTTCTCCTGAATAAATAGAAATGTGCATTTCTTTTAGCGTACCATCAGCCCCTTGGTTTTCTTGTCTCTGAATAACTTTGTTCTATTTTGGGTTTTAATATTTTACCTCTAGACTGAAAGGCCCTAGTCTGGGAATGTCCTTGACCTCAGAAGCAAATGTAATTTTGGGGAAGCTTACCTTTCCCTAAATGAGCTAAAATACCTTGGGACTTAGGCAGAGGGATCATATTTCCTTTGTAGGGATATGAGGACGTCAAAATGTGGTTTGGGCACTTCCCATGCTCTCTGGAACCTCAAACTCACTTAACTTCCTGGAAGGTTCAATTTAAAGTTCGGGTGCAAAATTGGGAGTGAGGTCATCTACTTGACATGAGATGTTTTGCAGAAAAGATGATTACTTTTTCCTCAGCCCGCTCCTTCGCCACTTTCGTGTACTGGAATTCTCTTTGACAACCCCAGCTGCACACTTCCTCCACATTTTCCTTGCCAGGTTTCCTTATTCTCTCCCAGTTCCCCTCTGCAAGGTGATCACCTTGTTGGTGAATGAATCCAGCATACTGTCTTTGACTAGTGTACTGGCTAGGCCAGTGTCACGTGTGCTCTGCTGGCTAATTAGGTTATTGTTGACTATCTGATAGTCACTGAAGGGTTTAATATGATCCTACACCAGGTCTCAAATGTGTTTAAGCAATATGGAGCCTTGGCTCGATGCAGTTCAGTGTTAGGTTATGAAATGCCGTTGAATTTTCCTGTGGCAAAGATTGAACGGGATGGAGAACTTTGAGAATTCTGATGATTGCTTATATGTTGCCAAGGAGTCACTATTCATCAGTCCGAACCTTAAAAAAAAAAAAAAAAGGAAAGAAAAAGCTCTATAGCCATGAAAGAGAAGGGAAATTTGGCCCTTAAGTAGTGGGGATGATGCTTTTGTATTGATTTTTGTAGAAGTGGAGACTATGAATTTGAGTGAGAAAGTAAATCTGGGGTTATGTGAAAGTCAGTCTCTAATTTGTCAGTCCTTAACTTTATTCCCCTGAGAGAAGGTTTGAGTGCCAGTGTATATGTGAAGATCCAACTTTCCTATAGTTTTGTTTTTCTTACCAAGACGTTTGTGGGTTGGAATCTCTTCTTTTTGGCCCTTCCCGCTCTGAGGTATGCAGTTCAAGGTTCTTAAATGTGGCCTCTGACCTAAGGGGTGTTCTTTTTTCGATGCATTTGGACATGGCAGTAGTTTCTGACCCATGTAAGAATTAGGACGTAATAGCCATTTTTAAAAACATGCCTAGAGATGTTTTAAGAGAGAGCCATACAAGAGATAGTTTGAACATTTATTACAAAACTACAGCTACTACCGAGTTTGTCACAATATCAAAGTGCCCGGGATGTTAAATGGTAATTTGTTCTACATTATGTCACCCATTTGCAGTCTGTCTCTGTCCTGCTGTGAAGTTCACCTTCCTCATTATTGCCCTGATTTTATCAGCTGCTCTCCTGCTTACAGTCTCCAGTTCCGTTTTGCCAATAGGACTGAGCCCACATTTCTTAGTCATTTGGATTCCAGCCTCTTTCTAAGCTAACCCTTAACCTTATTTCCCCTATTCAGTGCATTTTTTCCCCTTTCCACCGACTTGGCCACCCTCTTTTAGCCTCAAGCTTGGGCTTATTTTATTTTGATCCTTCTACCAAAATGCCTTCTCCCCGTCTTCACATGCTAATCACAATCATGGACCCGTGGTAGAGCTGAGTGATGCAGACAAAGAGACTTAGATTCACATCCTGACCTTGTTACCTGCTTTGTGTCACGGCCGTGTTACTTAATCTCTGAATCCATTTTTCGTCGGTGAAATGAGAACGGTCCTACTTCACAGGATTATTACACGATTGAAAGAGAGTGTAGATAAGATACCCAGTGTAATTTACAGAGATTCACTTTTTCTGAGAAGCCTTTTCCCCACATCTTTCCCTTCACTGAGCTCCCAGAAGAGGCTACTGTCACAGGGACTGGACACCGGACGTCCATCCGGCTTGCACATTCTGTTTCTTTGGATTGATGTGCAGTGTATTACCTCATAGACAAGAAGACTGGAAGTAGAATGATCAATCCATAGCAATGTTTGCAGACCTCCCACCGAGCAGGGAGCCCGATGTGCGGCTCGATCCCAGGACCCCGGGATCATGACCTGAGCCGAAGGCAGACACTTAATGACTGAGCCACCCAGGCGCCGTCTACTTTCTTTCGCTGTGATTTTGACTCCTTTAAGTACGTGATAGAAGTGGAATCACCCAGTATTTGTCCCTTTGTGACTGGCTTATTTCCACCGAGCATAATTTACTCAGAATTCATCCACGTTATAGCATGTGTCAGAATTTCCTTTTTAAGGCTGAATAATGCTCCATTTTATGTGTATACAGCATTTTGTTTACCCGTTCATCTGTCAGTGGGCGCTTAGTTGCTTCCACCTTTTTGGCTGTTGTGAATGATACTACTGTGAGCATGGGTGCATAAATATCTCTTTCAGACCTCGCTTTCAATTCTTTTGACCATAAACCCAGAGGTGGAATTGCTGGATCATAAGGTAATTCTATTTTTAATTTTTCTTTTAAGATTTTATTTATTTTTTGACAGAGAGACACACAGTGAGAGAGGGAACAGAAGCAAGGGGAGTGGCAGAGGGAGAAGCAGGCTTCCGGCGGAGCAAGGAGCCCGATGCGGGGCTCGATCCCAGGACCCTGGGATCGTGACCTAAGCCAAAGGCAGATGCTTAAGGACTGAGCCACTCAGGCTCAGATTAAATGCATTTCTATTAAGTATAATAGAATTGCCTGCATTGAGTTTAACTCTTAGTCCTCTGAATTTTCTTTTTTATCTCATACTTGGTCAGCAATCTATAAAAGCAAAATACCCAACCAAATGAAAGCAGTCAGAGTAGGAAGTGATTGTTATTTAAGTATTCTGCAATTTTGATGTATCTTCCAGAATATGTGTCATCTTAACAGAAAGCAGAACCCAGGGTTGAGAGAAACAAGGCAGTAGTCTTGTTCCATTAGAGTTCATGGTTCATGCCTGTTGGATTTGGACAGCCTCGCCCGACAGTTTATACAGGACCAGAGCTCTTTTTACTGTACAGTATTATTTTGAGCTTCCGAGATTGATGTCAACAGCATAGTTAATGACCATATAATCTTCTTGGATGGAATCTCCTTGTCTTCTGAAATCTATTTCATAAAAAAAGTAATGTGAGAGTTTAATGAAATGAGCGACTTCACAGCAATTGAGGGCCATTCTTTTGGCTGTAGAGAAAGGATTTTCTCCCAGATTTTTGGTTCTCATTGAAGCTTCTATCTCGGTTTCCATGTATTTGTTATGTTGAGAATTCAGTATAGCCTGTTGGCTGGTTAATTTTGAAAAGCTCCAGGCGGAAATTGGCACCAGTGACACTTTGTAGGCTTTCTAATCAGAGAACTGTTCCCTCTTTGCCCTCTCGTTAGTTACGCCATACCCTCCAATCCAGTTGACATTTGACCCGCCAAGATCTTTCCTTAGCTAGGAGAAAGGAAAACAATTTTTAAATCCTTTTTAACTCTGTCACTGAGCCAAAGAAAACATTAGTTAAGGGCCATAGAAAACACCCAGCAACGTAGATATTTGCTGACTGAGTATGTTGTATTCTCTAAGAATAGTGATTGAGCTTCTGCTGTCTTCTCGTGTGAGAAACACCAAGGAGAATGGATAAGCAGAGTCCTTGTCTACAGAGACCTGGTAGCCTATTTGGTGAAGCTCCCCAACAAAAATAACAATAAGACCATGCGCACCAGCAAAAATTACACCACTGGATGGTTTACTCAGGTGTTTCTGATAGTAAGTGCTACAGAGCTGAAGTTAATTTCACTAGCTTTTGAAATGAAACCTGGGGAGCATAAAACTTACAGAATACAGTTTACTGGGTAAAGCACATATACTTCAGGTCAGTGTTAAGGGCAATTAAAGAGTGGTGGGAAGAGGAAGACCGCAGAGGGATGTGTAGATGTCTCTGAGTTGAGATGACGCCTGCTGTGATTAGTGGGATTCTGAGTCCTCACTTACCGAGACTCTTCTTAGAAATGTTGATTAGTTGGCAGTCACTGTTCATATCTTCATTGCTCCAGTTCTTAAGCTGTTTTCAGTAGCATTATCAGAATAGGCTGGTGGCAGCACCAGCAACTTGGATTCTAGCAGCATCGCTCTGAGAGGCAGGATCCAGCAACCATTCTAGAGCCTTTGTTGGGCTAGAATTCTCTATCTCGATCCACAATTACCCTTATTTTTGTTTTTGTTATTTTAACACATTATGTATTTATTTATAAAATATTTTATTATTAGAATGAGAGAGCACGGGGCGGGGGGTGAATGGAGGGAAAGGGAGAAGCAGACTCCCCACCGAGCAGGGAGCCCACGGGGCGGGCCCAGGCCTATCCCTGGACCTTGAACTCATGACCTCAGCCAAAGGCAGACGCTTAACCGACTGAACCACCCAGGCACCCCTTAACACATTTTTAAAACCTAATTTTTATTTTAATATAATACCTGTATATGGTTTAGAAGTCATCAGTACACAGAGCTTTTAATAAAAGAGAGCAGAGCACCCTTCTGCATTCCCAATTCCTACTGTCCCAGGGACATCGACTTTCAACTTGTTAAGCAGTTTCTTCTGGTATTTTACTCCACATTTCTTTCTTTCTTTCCTTTCTTTTTGTTTTAAAGATTTTATTTTTTGAGTGATCTCTGTACCCAGCATGGGGCTTGAACTTAAAACCCAAAATCAAGAGCCAGCCAGATGCCCCTTTATTCCACATTTCTGAACAGCATGCTTGTACCGCTGTTTCCTGCATTTTTTCAGTTTCAGTTCTCTGATGACTTCCTACGGAGGATGAGAATTTAGCTTTTATACCTCTCCCTCTTTTCCTCCCTTCTCCTCAGTATATTTATAGTAAGCATTCAGTGTTCACATTGCTGTGCTCATGTAGATAGCGTTCAAACGAAGTCAGTAGTTTATTTCCTCGTAAAAATGTGTTGCTTTTCCTGGAATTGAAAGGTTCCTTTTATCTTTTTATTTGCGGGACTTGTTAAAAACTGTGCCTATTGCTAATGAATCTTCAGTCTATGGGACAGCAGTAAAATTCCTCTGAAACACGTTGGGTAACTGAACTCATTTTCTTCTCCGAGATTTACTTCTGGGAGCCCTGTACCCCCTGCTTTAATCCGTACTGGCTTTTCTTTAGGCCTGTTGCATAGCTGTGGTCCCAGACAATACCTTCGTCAGGAGAATTTTTTTTCCACTTCTGTCCTGTTTTGGATTCTCAGACTACCTCTTGATGTATTCCATTTTGGTGAAACAAACTTTTCCTTCTAAGAAAGATATCTTTTGAGATGTTGTACATCTGAAGGTGTTTTCATTCTATCCTCACACTTGTTTGATAGTGTGATTAAGTATAGAATTCTCAATTAGAAATTATTATCCTGTAGAATTTTAAAGGCCTGCTGTTGACTAGTGCAGTGTGTTGTTGCTGGGGAATCCAGTAGTGTGACTGTTGACTATTTCAGTTCTTCTTTCTTTTTAATTTTTTTATTTTTTCTGGAAACTTTAGGATTGTCTTTGTGTTGTGTTTTGAAGTTTAATGCTTAGTGTGTTTGTGTGTTTTCCGTTTTTTGTTTTTCACTATTTCTTTGAAATATTTTCTTTCCTTTTTTTCTTGTGTGCTCTTTTGGAATTCCTGCTGAATTTATGTTGAATATTCTGGATCAGGCTCTTCTCTCTTTCCCCCTCCCTCCCCCACTCCTTCCCCCCTTCCCCCACTCCCCCCCCACTTCCTTCCTGTGTTTTCCTGTTTTAGAGCTCTTATCTTTTTATTCTGTTCTCATGGAGAGTTCTTCAGTTTTATCATCCAGTCTTTCTGTTGAATAGTCAAATTATTATTTCTGCTCTCAGTCCAAGAATATGTTCTTGCTTTCTAAATGTGCTTTTCTTGTTCTTATTTCATGAATGCAATGTCTTCTCTCTGAGGCCATCAATTATAAATGTGTTTTGAAGTTATAGTCTGTTCTTGGTATAGTTTGTTTATCCAGAGTTGTTTTTCTGTTTGTTTTGGACTCTTTCTTATGTGATGGAGCCTTTCCCAACATCTGGTGATCCTTGACTGTCATTTCATGTTGAGGAAGGAGGCACTGAAAATTGATTGGAGGGTCTGCTTGTGGGTCAGGACTTAACCAACTGGTGGTTTTTGTGTAGAGTGATTGCACAGGAACTCAACTCTTTCATGTTGAGGGGGAAGCTAAAGGTCAGCAGTTGCTGGTCTTTGCTTTCAGGACAAGTTTCTTCAGAGACGGTATTCAAAGCTCGTGTGAGGGCTCACGGAGAGGGATATGTGAGCTGGGCTGCCAGCATTCTGGGAATCTGGCAGAGGAAGAGGGTTGGATGAGTTTTCCAGTCTCCAAGTAGACCTTCTTTGTCTCCTGACTTCACTTGGCTCTCTCCATGGTCCTCAGCTGTGCTTGATGTCTGGAGGCCAGAGAGCATCTTCTGTTGAACTGTTCTAAGCATTAAATCCCAGGCTCAGGGGGGACAGGTGCCTGCTGTAGGTTTGGTGGGGATCTGAGCGACTTACACAGACTGTGAGCCACCTCACCCCTACCTACCCCAGTCCTTGTTACCTTTTCCTTCTGGTTCTTGAGGCTTTTCAGCATTCTGCTGCTGGAATCTGCTTGCTTTGTTGGCTCTCACCCCACCGGTGATGAGTCTCTGTGGTGACTTAGTGAGTTAGCTCATTTCCAAGCACTCTCCCTCTTCCAGACCTGCATTTGAATGTCTAGTGTCTACCCCACGTGCTGCACCCAACTGTTGGTACCCCCCAGATTCCATGTTCTGAAAGAATATCAGGGCTCTTTTTAGTGGTTGGTGTTTACTCTTGGAGATTCATTTCATCCTACTTCAGTTAAATTTTTTTAATTTTTTAATTTATTTGACAGAGAGAGACAGCGAGAGAGGGAACACAAGCAGGAGGAGTGGAGAGGGAGAAGCAGGCTTCCCGCGGAGCAGGGAGCCCGATGCGGGGCTCGATCCCAGGACCCTGGGATCATGACCTGAGCCGAAGGCCGACGCTTAACCGACTGAGCCACCCAGGCACCCCGAGATAGAAGTTTATTGAATACACAGCAGGGGAGCGGCAGACAGGACAGCAGAGGAGAGGCTGTTTGACAGGAGGCAGGGGTGAGGGTGGAGTGAGGGAGCATGGGGACATCACTGTGCCTGGTTTTAAGTGGCTCCTGGGTTAGTGAAGCCCTGTGGCTATTTCGGGGTGGGTTGTTTAATAAACCTGTTTGCATTGCTGCTTTGCATTCAGCTTGGTGGTTTCTGTGAGCCCTTTGCCTTGCTCAGGTCCCAAGCCTCTTGCCTAAATGTGGCCCTTTATCTCTGACCTCCCCCCGCAAAGATACATCCTCCAGTCATGTGACGCACCAATATACATCTGAGGGTTCTCATGACTGAGGGTTTACTAAACAATAATAGACGACCTTTCCCAACAATAGCTAGCCCCTTCAGGATCCTGGAAACCTGTTGCCAGAATACCTGGGAGGCTTATGCCTCACCCCCTCCCAACTTGGAAGTGTATAACGGGCCACCCCTCAGGACCCCGGTGCAGCTCTTTCTGCCCACGGGTCCTGTCCCCGGGCTTTAATAAAACCACCTTCTTGCCCCAGATGTCTCAAGAATTCTTCCTTGGCCGTTGGCTTCAAACCCCAACCATCAGTTTTGATTTCCCATCTAAACAAGGCCCCCATGTGTTTGTTGATTGACAGTGATTCTGGGGGGTCGCTTTGGTGCTACAGGGGCCCAGAACAAGTCTTTGGGAGTTGACTTAACACTGAAGCAGCATTGGTGAAGGACTGCTCCTTAGCAATGCTGTAATCATTATTTTAGAAGTAAGAGAACAGAGGAGAAATTCATTTGAACCTTGCGAAAAGAACTCTTGGAGTTTCTCCAGACATCAGAGGTGGGACAGGATGTTCTGATACAGCACCAGCCACGGGCACTCTTTCAGGTCCTAAGCCTGTTGAAGCCTCAAAGAATGCCGTGGGGCGTCGGTGCTGAATCTGCGCGGACTCGCGCAGACCCGCGCACGGTGTGTATAAGATGCTGGGGGTGGGGGGCTCTCAGGAGGGGGCTTGGCAGAATGGCTTCTGCTTTGGAGATAGCACTTTCTTTGAAAGCTTTTATAGTTCATAAAGAAGTCTTGTTTTTGAGGTCTGTTTTTTATTGAAATTTTTTTCCTATTTGTTATGTTTTATCTCTCCCCTACCTCCCAGTCCCTAATGCTTGTTTAATGCTTCACACATGGTTAGCCTTCAGGAAATTTATTGACTCACTCTTAGAGAGCAGTTTATGCTTGCACACAACATCTGCAGACAAGGACTGGCATGTTGATTTGGTTTGGTTTTGTTTTCATGATCTAAGACTAGATAACTACCCTATGAGTAGATTGTTTGAGGAATTTGCTTTATTCCTTTTAGTTGGTTTCAGGACCTCTCACTTTTGAAAAAAATAGCTTAATTGGAAGTATATTTGGGCAGACAGTAAACTCCACATATTTCAAGGGTACAGTAGTATTACACATTTTGACGTTTTTCTACACCCACCAAACCATCACCAGTATCAAGATAATGAACACCTCCGTCACCGCGGAAAGTGTCCTTGTGCCAGCAGCCTCGCCCTTTCCCCCTCTGTACAAGTGAAACATAGAACTCCCATGAGATCAGCCTTTCCACCTCTAGGTAGTCACCCAGGAGAAATGAAGGGGTCTGTCTACCTTAGACTTGTACAAGAAAGTTCACAGGACCTTTATTCGTAATGTTTCAAACTGGAAGCAGCTCCGATGTCCATCATCAAGTGAACGGATAAACAGATGGTGATATATTCATCCGCTGGAATGCTATTCGGCATTATTAAAAAGGAATGAACTGTTGTATTTGGTTTGAGTTGAAGACCCCCATATTTAAAGCAGATTTGTCTTTGTTGTATTTTGCTTGATTTGTATTAAAATGGATTGATTTTCATTCTCTTAGCATCTTCCCCCCCCCCCC
>NW_027397077.1:3553299-3619014 GCF_003265705.2 Callorhinus ursinus
CAGGCAGGGCCAGTGGAATAGAGGAAGTAGAGTTTAAAAAAGGAAAGGACAAAGCCCTCGAATTGGCTGCTACACAGATGGAGATTCTTTCAAATGAGGCTTAAGGCAATAAAGATTAGTTCCTGGAAAATACAAACAAAACAAAACAGAAAACCGCACAGAAAGAAAACTGGTTCCTTCCCTAGGCCTGGTCAGCTCCTGGACGGTTGTACGTCCTCCTGCATTGTTTTCACTGTATTGTTTGTGGGAGGGGTTACTGTTTTCCGAGGCAGCCCCTGACCTCCAGCACCCTGCTTGCTTGCCTGAGTTATCCCTGAGTTATCCACGGGGTTCTCCTGAGGAGCCGCGAAGTGTGGTTTTTGTTAGGACTCTGGTTACAAAGTTGCATCCGCTCTGAGTAGTCCTCATTTTACCCCCTTTATTTCTTATTTTGCAGAATGAGAAGTTGTTTTTTTTCCTCATTCTTATTTTTTTAATATGTCATTCTAACCAACAAAAACAAAGATGCCCAAATGTTAAAGTAGTTTATTTTTTTTTTTTTAAGATTTTATTTATTTATTTGATAGAGGGCAACAAGCAGCGGGAGTGGCGGGCAGAGGGAGAGGCAGAAGCAGACTCCCCGCTGAGCAGAGAGCCTGATGCGGGCTAGACCCCAAGACTAAGAGATTATGACCTGAGCCGAAGGCACATGTTTAGCTAACTGAGCCACCCAGGTGCCCCTGAAGTAGTTTATTTTAAATAGTTTCCTGGAAATGTTTTATTTAAAATGTATTTCTTAGTATTTTTAGCTAATACATCTTCCTTACTATGTGTCAGATGTTATTCTAAATGCCTATCAAAAATGAGCTCATTTTATCCCCATGACAATGTTGTTTGATGTCTGATATTATCCCTGTTTTATGAATAAAGGAACTGAACAACAGAGAGGATGAATAACTTGCCTAAGTTCACACAGCCCAGTTAGCCTGGTTCTGTAGACCAGGTTCCTGACTACTGTCTATATTCTGCACTATGTTGAATGTAGTAAGTTAGAATTTATTATGATTTTCTTGTGTAAGTCAAACTGGTTTCACAGCAAACCTTGTGAGCATAATATACCAGTGAAAACAGTTGCAGAGAATGTGTCAGGACGGCAAAACACCTATTCGGTAGCTGGGAAATCAGTTTGATGTCAAATTTAAGTACTGCTGAGGCTGTTAAAATAAATAGGTTTGTGTTTTTTGTTGTTGTTGTTGTTTTTTTTAGAAACCTGCATTCCATCTGCTGTGGTTATTTATAGTTTTTAATTTCTTCTTAGGCACGTCACACCTGAAAAATTTTATGTGGAAGCTTGTGATGATGGAGCGGATGACGTACTTGTCATCGACCGCGTGTCCACGGAAGTTACCCTGTCAGGTATGTCTCAGCCGGGGGGCCGAAGTGGCCTCGAGAGAGACTTTACGAGAGAGACTCTGTACCGGCGGTTGCAGTAATTAAAATAAACAGATCGAGGGTATATCCGTGTGTGGGTCTCTGAGTCTCGTCTTACAACTTTGAATTCCTGCCACCTCGTTTGATTGTTATGCATTCGTTTTATGCTTCCTCCTTATTCTGAAAAGGAGGAATGATCTTGAAATTTTTACTATCCATAAGGATTTAAAAACAATGATTTCTTTATTTCTTCCCTTATCTGTACTTTAACAGGATCGGTTTTATTGAGGTCAGTTCCTTTCTAGCTGTGAGACTTAAGGTATTTGAGGGTGAGAAACTTGTTTGAGCATTAAGTGTGTGGAATTTTAACAGCAGCTTTAGTTTTTGAAAATATTCATGACTAAGGATAATTTAGTAAATGAAAAATTATATACACACACACACACACACATATATATGTATGTATCACTGACTAAAACTTGTGTTGTAGGCAAATAATGTTCCTAAGCTTTATCTGTCTATATCTTGTCTGTCTCTCCAGTTGTATGTCGGTTTTGCTTCTCAGGGGTATAAAAGACAATTTTTTTTCCAATCGTATGGAACACTGATTTCTGATTAGATGTGAAATAATTTTGGTGATAAATTAATATACACATGATATCACATTTAGAATTTCATATTTCATGTGTTTAAATACTCACCTCTAGACAGAGTTCTCTGTATTTAAGTACAGTATTTGAGTCACCACAGAGTAGGAATTCAGTAAATGTAAATATCCTTCGAATGGATAAAGTGAAATATGAAAATATTTTGAATAAGATAGTAAAGTATAAGAAAGATGGCTATAAATTTCTGTTTTCTTAGTTACCTGCATATTATTCTGGTAAGTACCATTTATATATATATATGTGTATATATATATATATATATATATATATATATATATATATAGTTTTCCTTTGACCAAATGGAATTAGAGGGCTGTTTTGGTTTGATAATTTGGCTTTTCCACATCTGTTGGTTGGTGGCTGCTCTCAAGATAGCTGGTTAGTTTTAAGCAATGTTAGGGCACTTCTAAAGTCTAGTAACACTACTACTTTAGACCGTGTTGATACAACCTAGTGCCTTATAAAAGCTTTAGCATAGATGTGTTTTCAATTATTTTTGACCTTTCAGTGATACTTATTTGTAGGTAGAGATTGCAGACCCATTAGAGGAGACAGTGCTAAAGGTCACCAATATGTAAAAAGGACACCAAGTAGTCATCAGTAGACACATGAAGAGATACTTTGACCTGAAGCCAGTGGTGATGAGGGGCTGACTCACTCACAGTTGCTCTGCTAGTTTGTTTTTTTTTTTTTAGCTGTTGGGAATGCAGACCATTGCCACGGAAAGAGGGATTTTTTTTTTCCTTCCATGAAAAACTAACATGTGTTCTTAGGAATTAATCAGTTTTATTGTTATTACACTCCAGTTAATGTAACTTAGGGCTCCATCAATAAATAGTACATTTAAGTTTATCAGATGATCTTGCTATATTCAGGATTTTCTCTAAGCTTTTCACTGCACTGGCATTCCCATTTGTCATGTTCGTTAATTGTGGCATGGCATTGCCAAGTAAGTTGAATCACTGAGAGAAACAGAAGTGAACTTCAGACCTTATTCGGAATTACTTTATTCAGAATAATAGGACTGCCTTTAAGAAATAGGACTTGGATTGACAGCAGCGTTTCAAAACGAGTTCTAGGATGGTAATTAAACTGTGAAAGAAAAATTATATAGCCACATAAGCCTCAGAGCCGTGAATGAAACCACAGAGCAGCTTTGTTCCCCTGTAGGCTGTTCAGAGGTCCATGCCTTGTGACTCCGGGAGAGGGAAGAGAGGTGATGTGGATGTCTGTAGCAACAAAATCAGCTCATTTGATGAGGACTCCTACCCTCTCCACTTTGGGGCATTATTCCCTAGAGTTCTACAGAATGTGTTTTGTGAAACACATTGACTTAAAGTTTAACAATTATGCAATGAACCCTATAATCAAAGATACTTTTTTATTAATAAGGGCATTATTGGTAAAGTCAAGGTTAATGGTGGTGCCTCCCTGTACACCTGCATTTCCTTCCTCCCGCATCCCTTGGGTCTTGCCTCCGTTTCCCATATTTGTAGATAGAGGTGGATGGGCAAGTCTGTTTATGTTCCCTTAGTTTCATGTTGGTATTAAATTCATGCCCTCCTCCCCATTAACTTTCTAATTCTCTGAAATAGACACAGACTTAGTTTCTGGCAAGAGGTTGAATAAATTTCGTTGAAAAATGACCATAGAAGTATCCCACGATTTACTTGATGAGGATGCTGAAGGATGTTACTTTGGGCACCTTATTCTTAAAGACAGGCAGAGGCCTTTATATGTCACAGGGACATCTTTATTTTATATTTTGCCAAAATGGAGGTCTAGCACTAATGAAGGACTATTGCTTTCTTAGAACAAATCATGCATATTGATTTTCAACTGAACTACAGAAGTCAAACTAAATCTCCGTTTGTATCGGTGAGCTTTTTCTATGTGATTTTTCTTTTCCTTTTTTTTTTTTCCTTTCAAAGTCAAGAAAGATATTCCTCCTTCGGCTGTTACAAGACCAATATTCGGTATACTGGGCACAATCCATCTGGTGGCAGGTAAGAAAAAATAAGCTGAGATGGGCAAAGAAGGTAATTAAATTGACACAGTATAAAATGAAGGCATACTTCCTATCGTGCTTGAGGCAGTAAATCTGTAGGTTAGATATTTGTCACTAATTTCTAAAAGTGACATACTCCAAATGACAAGTGGTAAAATCTATCAGCGTGAGGTTCTGTTGAAAAAGTTTTGTTTTTGGTTTTATTTCAACTGGAGTTGAAATCTCTAGTCAACTAGACATTTCTTCATAAATTCTAAGAGTATTTAAAACAACATTTTAATGCACTGATGCACCAGAGTATTCTGTACCGTCAGCCCCATATTGAGGTTGAATATAACCTGGTGCATCTTAGAGAATGTTACCTGGTTCTGAATTATTATTAACAAAATCACTTGATTTTGTTTATCTAAATTTCATTTCATTGAACTTAAAAAAGTTCCTGTAACATCAGGCAGTTGTGCTAGATGCTGAGTTATGGAAGATGCCAGGCCCTTTTTTTCCCTGCGGTTTACAGTCTAGTGAAAGATGCATTTTAAGTAGTAAATCACTGTAGTACGGTGTGACAAGTTCCAGGAGAGAGGTGTACATAGGAAGACTTCCAGGAAGGGCACTTGTGGGTAGAGCCTTGAATGGAGCTTAAGAATTAACTTAGTGGTAAAGGCTTACCCTGTTTTATTTGTGGGAGGAGGCGGCGGCTAGGATCACGGTTGGGGTATTACTCATAGTACTGTGATACCTTCTTAGTTCTGGACTTCATCTTTGTGATGTTGCAGTGACCAGTTAGTTATATGGCCCCAGCACATTTCTCTACCACTTAAAAGTGACATGGAGGCCATAGGGGTGGTGTAGATGGGACATTACCTCTCCCGCAGTGGTCAGATCTCATGACACATGATGCTCTGTGCTACATGCTGGGAAATGCATTAGCAGAGGCCAGTGTGCCTTGGGGATGGCAGGAGAGAGAAAGAAGCGTTTTCTGACTTTGCTCTGCATCTGCTAAGATCACTGCTTTTGCTTTTGTTTTTTTGAGAAAAGATTTGACCTTTCAGTAGGAACTTTTCTAAATACACTGTTCTTTCTATTCATAAATCCTAAGGTTTCCTTTAAAAAAAAGTTATGGGCCTTTTATGTGTACGGCACTGTGCGGTCTCACTCTGTTGCCTGTGGAGCTTAAATGGTGCCGAGTGCTACTGTTGGCTTTAGAGTTGCCTCTTTTATGTTTATGTTGTGTGTGGCTTTGATTTTTGCAGGTAATTATCTAATTGTTATTACCAAAAAGACAAAAATAGGTGAATTTTTCAATCATGTAATCTGGAAAGCAACAGATTTTGACATCCTTTCTTATAAGAAGACGATGTTGCACTTAACTGATATTCAGGTAAGAACTGGAATCACTTATGAATCACAAAAGCTGACGCAGTACCGTGGGGGCGGCAGCACGCGGATTGGACGGATTTCCTTTAAGCCTAATGATCTCAGCAGCCCGGCGAGCACGGCTCCTCTACACACCCTTACACCTGGCCGGAAAACGTGCTTTCTAAAAGTCCTGTAGTTATTGTTCTTGGTTTGCTTTTTAAAAACTGACTCAAGTTCTTAAGTTTTGAAATTTCATATGTAGAGGAAAGGACAAACAGAAAAAGCCCCAGTATCCAGCAACCAGAATTAACTTCATATCCTTTTTGTAAAGAAATAAAATATAGATACCTTTGACCACTGATCCCATTTCGTTCCCTCTTTGTCCAGAGAAAAAGTTCTCTTTGCGTTTGCCACATGCGAACAGCAGTGTGTGTTTATATCCCAGCGGCTGCCCCCCCTTAGCACGATTCCTGTACACACAGTTTTTAGTTCCCCTGGTTCAGGTATTAGGGAATGCAGTCCCCCAACAAAGCGGGTTCAGTTTCAGTTACCACGGTATATGAAGTCAAGGATTAGTGCAGCAAGCTGGAGGGCAAAGGAACAAAAAAGCAGCAGCTCTTGAAGGGAAGTTCGCATTGAACATGAGTGGGGTACAGAAGTTGCGGCTGACCCTGGGAATGCCGGCCTTCGCCCTCCACAGGTCCGCAGCCAGGGGTCTTAGTGAGGGTGAACTTCTCGATATTCATGATGAAGTGGTTGTGATGAGAAGGTTGAAGATGTCCCAGAGGAAGTGATACCAGTGACAGACTTCACAGGAAAGGAACTCTCTGGGGTATTCCATGACCTTGAGAGTGCCAAGGATAAGGCGTAAGGATAAGATACAACAATTAGGGGTACGTGGGTGGCTCAGTTGAGCGTCTGACTCTTGGTTTTGGCTCAGGTCATGATCTCAGGGCCCTGGGATGGAGCCTGGCATTGGGCTCCACACTCAGCAGGGATTTGCTCATGCTCGCTCTTTCTCTCTCTCTTAAATAGATAAATAAATCTTTAAAAAGAAAAAAGAAAGGTGTATGGCAATTGGCCAGGGCATAGAAAAGATATTCCATAGATCAATATATTCACCCCTATAAGACATGGTATTTAAGGCAATAAAAATGGTTGTATTTATTTACTAGCCCAGTATTATTTACTTGAACAGTTTTTTCTTGATTGCTATACTTGGTTGTCAGGCCATGCAACTAATTTTAACATTGCCCACTACATATGCTTTGTACCTTTTGTTCTAAAATAAATAAATATATGTCTGAGCCCAAATTAAAAATTTTGTAATACGTAGATTTGTAACAGGTAGATTAACATGTTAATCATTTGATAATCATTAAACATGACCAAACATTATCAGTTGTTTCTTAAAGCAAGGATAAAAGTAAATGTCCCAGTATTCATTGGGAAGGCCAGCTAAAATGATTATCAGAAAATAAAGAGAAGTATTATTTTACTGGACTTTTCTTTTTAACTTTGCATTTTAAAAAAGAATTTAATTCCCATCCAGCCCAGTAAAGTTTCTTAGGAATGAGGATGGTATTATTCCCTTGTTATTTCCTTGCTGTGTTATTGGGCCTCTCATGACTTTATGTTTTTCACTTGTCAAATGAGAGTAATTAACACTAAACTGCAAGGTTTGTTGTGAGGATGAAAGAGAGTCTCTAAAGGGTCTGGCGTGTGGGAAGTCATCACGTAAGGCGGTGATGTTTTGTTAAATTTCTGCCCATTAGAGAAAAACTAAAGGGCAGGAGTTCTATCCCGGCAGTTAATGTAACAATACCCCATGCTGTTGAGTGAACCTCCTCCGTCGGTCAGGAGCTGGCCTGGGTCCTGGGGAAATGGTGAGCATCCTCTGTCAGTCCTGTGCCACTGGCACTTAACAGGGCCAGCCGGCTTACAGATCTGGACAGATTCTGTTTCAAGTACGAGACAGACTGATGTTTTCCTCCCCTTTGTTTACAGTTACAAGATAATAAAACTTTCCTAGCGATGATAAACCACGTCCTGAATGTGGATGGGTTTTACTTCTCAACGACATATGATTTGACCCATACTTTGCAGCGGCTGTCCAACACCAGTCCGGAATTCCAAGAAATGAGTCTCTTGGAAAGGGTAAGCTTCATCTTCAGCTATTTTTACTTATTTTGGGGTTTGTTTCTTTTTTAAAGGGACATATCTCCATGTCATCCATAAAAATATTTATTGATTTTTTTTTGCAATCCTGGCTATCCCAGACTCACATGTGGGGTTGAAAACACACCGTGTTCTCAGTGTCCGTCATAATTGCAAATTCAGGATCCCAGAATCTGTATATGTGACCCAGACAGGACCGAGAACCAGTGGTGTAAGAATTGAGAAATCTGTCTAAACAGACATGCTGAGGGGCACCTGGGTGGCTCAGTCATTAAGCGTCTGCCTTCAGCTCAGGTCATGATCCCAGGGTCCTGGGATCGATCCCCGCATCGGGGGATTCTCCCTCTCCCACTCCCCCTGCTTGTGTTTCTTCTCTCGCTGTGTCTCTCTCTGTCAAATAAATAAAATCTTTAAAAAAAAAAAAAAAAGCAGACATGCTGGTAGTTTCCTGGCTTTCAGTGTTCTGCAGTATAACAGTTACTAACGTTAACAGCATAATAATCCTTAAAAAATGAACGTGCCAACATGCGATATTCTTTCTGCAGTGGTGCTATTTATAGTTTTTACAACGAGAAAAGTAAGAACTTACTAATGTAAGAACTTGAAAAATATTGATTTAAGGTGGGTTTTTTTTGTTGTTATTTTGCCCCCCGCCCTTTTTAAAATATGAGTGTATCTTTAAAACTAGGTCTCAAATGATATCATCCTAAAATTCCTGCTGTTCAGGAACCTGGATAATTGCTGCCCGGATATTTTAGTAACAAACCTTAGCTGTGTTTAGGGGGCAGACAGAATTTTAAAGGTTGCTGTCTGTTACCTGTTAGGCTAGACCCTATGAAATTGCCAGTAATTGACCATTTTTGACTTGAACGATAATTTCATATGGTTCACCCTAAATCGATATTTTAGTTGACTGGCTCTTTTAAGATTTTATACTCTAATCTAGTAAAATTATATGAGACTTGAATGTAAATTTAGATGTAAGCTAAGCAAGCAAGCAGTTTGGCTTTTAACTACAGAGACAGTTGCTTTTTTTTTTTTTAAAGCAGTTGCTGTGCTGCATCCTCCATTTGTTTATCAAATGTCTCTTGTCTCATTGATGTGTAAGGCATTGAGTTTGATTATGTAATGATGACTACTAATATGTGTGGGCGATTGGGAGCACACACATGCACTGGGAAGTGTGCCCTGAGGCTGGTTGTGGCTGCTCCTGGGACTCTCAGCTGGGGACAAGCATGGGGGAGTGGCAGTCCGTGTGTTTTGTAAACAGAATGGCGAGCCAGTTAATCTCCTGTGTTGTTGAGGGAACGTCTCCTGTATTTATAGTTTGAAAGTCAGAGATGCCCTCCGGCTGTTAATGTAGGGGTTGCCACATGCAGAGGTGTGTTCTTTAGGTGACAGCGAGCCAGTGAAGAATTCCCAGTAGACAGGAGACAGGTCATGTTGGAGAGCTCTTGCTGGCAGCATGTGGAGGGGTGGGTTGCAGGGGCAAGGCCAAGACTATCCGGGGAAGCTGCCCATAGTAGTTAGGCTGGAGTCAAGTGCTAGTTGGGGCCGTGGGAGCAGGGACATAGGAGAGGGGGCGGATTTGGAAGGAGATTTAGGACTTGGCAGTTGACTACAGATGAGAGAAAGACCCCAGGGCGCCTGGGTGGCTCAGTCATTAAGCGTCTGCCTTCAGCTCAGGTCATGATCCCAGAGTGCTGGGATCAAGCCCCACATCAGGCTCCCTGCTTGGCGGGAGGCCTGCTTCTCCCTCTCCCATTCCCCCGCTTGTGTTCCCTCTCTCGCTGTGTCTCTCTTTAAAATCTTCAAAAAAAAAAAAAAAAAGAAGAAAGAAAGAAAGACCCCAGAGGACTCCCAGGTTTCTGCCTGGACCCACAGCACTGGCCTGAGCCAGTGGGACGGGACACCAGGAGGAGGGGCGGATTTGAGGGGAAGACCTGTGTGTAGCCACCAGGTGGAGACATTGATTGTTGAGAGTTTTCGTCTGTAGAAACTCAGGTTG
Source organism: Callorhinus ursinus (assembly GCF_003265705.2). Classification (NCBI taxonomy): domain Eukaryota; kingdom Metazoa; phylum Chordata; class Mammalia; order Carnivora; family Otariidae; genus Callorhinus; species Callorhinus ursinus. The sequence goes on from NW_027397077.1 coordinate 3,562,928, forward strand.
GCAGGCGATACTTGATTAATTTTAAATCTTCTTTCTCAGGCAGATCAGCGGTTTGTATGGAATGGTCATCTTCTAAGAGAACTCTCTGCCCAGCCAGAGGTAATGGACACTAAATAAAACCTGCTTATTTGTTACAGTCCAAGTTCTAATTGAATACATATGTAAAATGGCTGCCTAATCACCAGGGATTTTGGTAAATACTTCTCATTTAACTCAGTTTATAACTTATAAGCTTTGATAGGTTTGCCTCCTCGCATTGTTCTGGTTTGAAGAAACCCAATTATTTTACTCTGATCTCCCATGGAAGCCTTAAAAAAGAAGAAATACTTAAATAAAAATACATTGCTTTCTGTGAGCAAGAGAGAAGGGGTCTTGGTCTGTCAGTAGTGGAGAAATGAGCCCCAGGACAATGCAGAGCTCTGCATTTGTCCTCAGTTACCCAAGAGAGACATGCATGGATGTCATCATCTTCCTCTGTCCTTAGTTTGTACAAATGACAGGGGAGCAGGGAGGCCCAGCTGAGAAGCATAGCATATCAAATCTAGGTACATAAATTTGCTTAGTGTCTTTATTTCTTGTCATTTGCTTTGCTTCTTTTGGAAAAGTAGTTTGAGCTGCAAACAGCTAGCATGGGTCTCTCTTTTTCCTGGAGCAGTGAAGTTGCTGTAGGCAAAGAGGGATGGGTGGGAGGTAGATGTTTGGCAGCTTCATGCAGTTTTATTAGTGTTCCAAAACCTGAACACTTAAGCCCGAATGATTGCATCACATGCTTCAATTGTGCTTTAATTGGAAAGACCAGGGTACGTGAGAGACCTTTAAAAAAAAAAATAAGTTACCCATAAGCTTGATACCTTGTTGTATTTGCATGTTACCTCCATAACACACAAATATTTTTATATAGTGGAAGTATGTTTTATGCAGTGCTTCTTTTTATTTGAAGAGCATGTGTATTCCTCAGTGTCCTGTCTCTCTCCATTTCAGGTCCATCGGTTTGCGCTCCCAGTATTACACGGCTGTATCCTTTCATAGTGTCACTCTCCAGTTGTCTGGCATTCCTTAGTCCAGTATTAGTACAAGGCAGATTTAGGAACAGTCTCAATCATATGAGGAGAGTGTTTTAGAATTAGTAGAAATTGCTGTTGATAACAAAATCAAACCCATTAACATAAAATCTTAGAATACTGGTTATAAATATCCCCCCCTTTTTTTAAATGAACTCTTGAGACTGAATTATTCTCTCTGTTCAAGAGTTCTGGGGCTGGTGGTTTAAAGAAGGAGCATGCAGACTGTTTTGTATTTATTAGACTTTGTACCAATAAACAAGAGTAGTTTGAACCTGACTATTGAAATGTTCCCCTTTCCTTTAAAATAGTTAGATTCAGGAACTAGGGCGACCAGCAACATGGAGAGGAGAGTTATAATTAAAAATCGTACTTGTCATCTGAAATAGCCACAAAAAAAATGGGAATAGATGGTACACAAAGAATAATGCTTAGGGCAGGGGGAAAGTCTGTACAGATGCAAAACAAATAGTCATCATCTAATTGTAAGTTCAGTTTAAAAACTTACCGCAACAGGGAAGCAGAGTGAGCTGGCGGATAAAGGACAGGTAGCCAACGAGCGCCTGTAGTCAGCACTGTGCTCTCCCTGTAGAAACCGAGGCGATCTTTGTATTAAGAACCCCCAAGAAGCTTATTACAGAAACAATCTGTGATCTGTTTGTTCATTATGTTGATAGGATTTCTTTAAATTATTCTTGTTATACCTAAAAGCAAAAAAATACGGAGGAAACATTTGTCACATTTGTGGGAGAATAAAAACCAGAAATGCTGGGAATAAGAGCTCTTGTTTATTCTGTATCTCCCTCCCCTCCCTGGAATATTTTCAAGTTCTCCTAAGACTAAAATAAGCAGTGAATTTAGGTAGTGCTTTAAGGGGTTCGGGCCAATTTTGTGTGTGTGTGTGTGTGTGTGTGTGTGTGTGTGTGTGTGTGTTTCCAAAATGAGCTTGTGAATGGACAGTAATATCAAATGAGTTCTGGGACACTTTTTCTAGGTGATTTTAGAAACAGCCTATCCATTCATTTAGCTTTCAATCTAAAGCTTTAAATAAGCCTCTGGTTAACATAGTTTCGGTGTTTGATGTATACACAGGGAGATGAGCAGGGGCAGAGGCCTCGAGGCAGGAGCATGCCCAGGCCGTGAATGTGGACCAGGGAGAGGTGGGAGCCACCTGAGGGAGGGAGCTGGGTCTGGGTTATGCAGGGCCTTGTAGGCTCTGTGTGTATTGTAACTGTGAGGAGAAGCTTGGGATTCGAATGGAGGCTTGGCATGGTAAGACAGGCTCACTCTGACAGCGGTGTGGAGAGCAGGCCAAAGGTGAGCACGGGAGAGTACAAGGACTAACGATAGAGAAGCCATCCATCGATGCGTGGAAGAGTCTGGAGGTGGGGGTGAGGCCAGAGTATCCAGAGTTCCACTGGGACAGCTAAGCTTGAGATTGCTCTAGCTTCCAAGACGAGATGTCACAGAAGCAGGTGGAGTAACGGCATTGGAGTTTACGAGGGAAGGCCATGTTGCAGACATAAAGTTTGAGAGTTGTCTGATGAGCACAAGTGGCATCTAAAGCCACGAAGCTGATGAGCTCATCAAAGGAAGGAATGCATTTAGGGAAAAGAAAAGGCCTGGAGAAAGAAGATGGCCTGAAGGGAGTTCTAGAAGGTAAAGCCACAGACTGTAGGCCTCATTGAGGACAGAGTGGGGGAACCGGTGCGAATGAACTGCAGGACAGGAGAAATGAAGGTGACCCAGCAAAGGGCAGTGAGCAAGAGGGGAGCTACCGAAGGGAGGGTGGTGTCCCACAAGCAAATGAAGAGACTGCCTGCAAGCACTGGGGGTAATCAGCTGATTGGGTGCTGGGCGGTTAAATGTGAACGTTCGACAGGGAGGTTATGTACCTGCTCCCCCGACTCTCCTCCCCAGATGGGGCACATGACTGATGAGAAGGGTTCGCAGAAGGGGAGAGCACAGTCACGTGCTGGAGTGGTGTCCTCGAGTGTGCGACAGGTGGAGTCTAGTGCCCAGGACCTCCTCCACCGGGAAGGGAAGCAGACACATGGATGTGGACGCCAGTTGATAGAGAGCTGTGGCAGGAGCACACGGGGATGGCGTTTATTTCCACAGAGGACCAGGAAACCATGTCAGTTGGGTGGGTGGGAGGAGGGAGGAGTGTTGGAGGCCGAGAAGGTGTGGCACGGGCATCCAAGTGCGAGCGCGTGGCCCTGGGCGTAACTCATCGGTAAAGACCGGAAGTACATCTGTTCACATGGTAAAAGTGATATCATGGTGATGGGCTGCTGTGTGATTTTTGTTTTCTTGTTCCTTCCATGCTTTCTGGGTTCTTTAAAGTGTGTATGTATTTCTCTTATAATCCGAGGAAATGATTCATAAAGCAGTCACTCATATTCTGTGCTCCACTTAGTTCTCTAAGGGCAGGCTCATATCTTAGTCATCTTTGTGCCCTCGCCCAAAATAGGTGAATGAATGAATAAATATGGCCTTGGATTCTTCTCTAGTGCTGTGGGTTTTAAAGAAAAGTGAATTGGGAGTTCAGGATGAGTCATTGTTAAGTCTTGGGATCCCAGGTCAAAGAGAAGGATGAATCATTAGAAATTCATATTGCTAGTTAGTGTCCCTCAGTAACATCATTTTGAAAGTGATTTGGCATTCTCTTGTGAATTTACCAGAACTTCCCCTGTGCATACCCAATGTGTTTATACCAGGGGGTGTTTGCAAGAGTGTTCACAGCACCACAGTTGGATGGAACCACCGCCATCAGTTCCATCAGAGAAGAGTCGGGGCTCTTGTGGTGTGGTCCTTGCAGATGGCACACAGCACCGAGGAGGAGTGGTCTGCTGGCTCGCGCCGGCCAAGCATGGAACGTCCTGGTGGAAATAAACAAGGGCTGAAGCTTGTCAAGGATGTGGTGCTGTTTTTATAGAACTCAAACATGAGCCACGTGTTTTTAAGTTGTGGTTGCCAATGGTGAAATTAAAAAGGCAGGTGTATGGTCTCCTGAGAATAGTTGCTGCTTCTGGGCAAGAAGACTGGATGGAGAAGTAACAGTAATTAGATTCAGGGTTTGGTCCTGTTCTGAAGTTGGATGGGAGGTTCATAGATACATAATTTATCGTGCTGTTATGCTCTATAATGCAGGATTCAAGTTGTGTTAAGAAAAAAGTGTTACATATAAAAGATAAGCACAGGGCAAACCCAAACAAATTGAGGAAGGAAGAAGGGTAAGGCCATCGAGAGAGTGAAAGAAACCTGTCTTTCTGTTACAGTATCAAGCGGTAAAGATGAAAAGTCAAAGTAATTCTTTAGGAGAATTTGGCATTTCCTAATAAAATCAGGTGACGAATCTACTCCGTGACCTACTATTCCTAGCTCTTTAGAGCCACCGCTCCAAGATGTTTGTTTGCGGCACTTTTCTGCTAGCAAAAACCGGAAACAACCTGGACAGTCAGCTGGACAGACTGGTGTAGGCTGTGAATGGGATAGAATCCAGCCCCAGCAACAAGGGAGCCCCAGGCACGTACTGCTGAACAAAGTGGGCAAGCCAAAAGACATACACAGTGTAATTACTTTTAGGAATTTGCTCAGTGGCAAAACTAGAAAGACCAGCGAGGGAGTGGTGAACTGAGTGGATGGCGGGCCGCGTGTGGCAGGCAGCAGGGGAGCTAGATGGGGAGGGGCGCCCGCTCTCAGTGCTCCAGAGGTGCCCGGGGTGTGCGTGGGGGCGGATGTGTGAACAGGTTCAGTGATTTTTGTTATGATCAGACAATATTTAACCGAAATTGGCTATTTTAATCAATTCTGAGTGTACAGTTTAGAAAGTGGCATTACCTTCCTAATGTATGAAGAGCACCAAGCCATTTCTTTCTCCCCTATTGGAAGTTCTCAGTCCATTAAGCAATAGCTCCCCCAGACATGGCTCTTTTTGTAAATATTTAGATACATTGTGTATTCTTTTCTATTTGTTATAGTTCCTAATAACATTGTTTGAATGTAAGAGATTTGCCATCTCCAGAGGCTGCATTGCTGAGCGGGAGTGAGCAGGTGGATAGCGCGTACTACCTTTACTAGTTGTTAGGGAGATGGGTTTAGATTAAGAAAAGCTTTTGGGGGAGATACTTTTTTTTTTTTCATATTCAGTTTTACTTTTCCTGTTTCAAGGACAAAGTATAGTCAGAATTTGTTTCTGGATCCTTATATCACAGTTTGATCTGTAAATCTTCATATGCATACAAACTGTTATCGCTGATTTGTATTTGTAATTATACATATATTTTTGTGTTTTTTTTTTAATTGCAGTAGTCTCGCACCCCCCTTTTCCATTTCTTATTTGAAGGCAAAACTACTTTACATTTATGTTTTTCATTCAAAGCACAGTTTTTTGGTGATGTAGGTAATGTTTTACTTTTAGAAAGTGGCTGAGGATAGCAGGGAAAGGAAATCATGTTTTTAAAATAGAAACAATATAACGAACCACTCAAACATACTGTCCGTATGTCATTATAGGATTACTGACTTGACCAAACTTCACGGTCGAATATTACAATATTAAAGGCTTGTGAACATTCATGAAGAACCCAAAAAGATTGTACATTCTTGGTTCGTTTTTCTCTTAAAGACGGAGTCATTCTTGCTAGGGTAAATGGGTTCAAATGTAATCTGGAAATAATACCTATGATTTCTATAAATGTTATATTTTTCTTAACATAGCTAAGTTATTACTATGCACTCGTGTTCTATTAATGGAAAATACTTTGACTGGGTTCTCATCTCGAGGAGGAGTTGTTTCAGAGCTGGTGTGCGCTATTATGTAAGAGGTGAGATTAATTTTGTCAGCGTGATTCAATACTGGGTTTTATCTATCACTAATTAATGCCTTGTCATACGGTGACGTGAGTGCAACCTTTTGTATTTTATTTGTTCTCATTATCATTTGATAGCCTCACTAAATATTTATCTCCTGCTTCATTATAATAATTAGGTAGGTTTTCTGGGCTTTACTCCAGTTTCTGTAGTTACATGGCTGATATTAATGAGACCCTATAGGCTGCTGCTTACTGCTTTAAGAGGAATTGTTCATGTTGTTTGCCGGATGTCTGAAAGCCAGTTGAACTCTGTAGTTTCATATCAGAAACTCATAGCAGAAAGTGTTTTCTTTTATTGCTCTTGGTTTCTTTGCAGGCATAAAGCTAGACATTTGACTTTATGCCTTCAACTTTAAAGGTTTACATTTTGAGTATTTATTCCCTAGGATTTGTCCTAGCGACATGTTAATTTACTTAAACCAAGCTTTTTAAAATCTGCATTAAAAATTACTGGCATTATGAAAAGGAGTTTTTCTAACTCTTCCCATTTTCTTTTTTTCTTTCTTTTTTTTGTAAGAAAATCCTGTGGGCCATTAGATAAATTGTAGAAGTTTTGGGCCACGAAGTTGTAAAGCTTATTCCCTTATTACAGGTGATATAGCAGAAGAAGGACATTTTAGTAAGTGACCTGGCCAAGATCACAGAAGCAGAATTAGAATTAGTGACTCCTTCATAACTAGATTTTCTTGGATGAAGACATATTCTTAATTAAATTTTTGAATAGGTAATGCGTTCACATAGTTCAGGTATCAAGAAATATAAAGAGATGTGCCATTAAAAATATTTCTGGGCTTTGGGCCCATCTGCTGCGTCTTACTCAGTTGTTAACTTATTTATCCTTCCAGATCATTTTTTAATGCTTTTACAGTTGTGTGTTCTCCTCCCCCTTTTGTGAACATTGGTTGTATACTGAGCACATTTTCTTGCCCCTTGTTTTTTTTCTGTTTTTTGAATTTCATATATCTTGAAAATCATTTCATAAAGGTCTGCCTCCCCACCTAGCCCCCGCCCCCCTTCTCTCCTTCCCTCCCTCCCTGTATCCCCACCCCCATGCACACCAATCTCACTCTAACTTCTAAAATATTCCTTAATGAGAATTAATGGAAAGAACTCAAGTATAAGATGCTTCTGGCAAGTAATTTTAGAAGGTTTTGAGAAAGCATTTCATTGCTGATTTGACTCAGTAACTTTGTCCCCGTTGCTATTAACAAAACCACCTACCTCACCTCAACATGTTATATTTGAGAAATAGATCAGATAGAAAGGATGTTAAGAAATATTTGAGGTGGTTAAAAGAATCTATTGATTTCTTGATGGTAATTTAGTAATTTGAGTCAGGGACTAGCTTGAAAGTTGCCTCTGCAAGTTTTTCGTATAAAAGTAGATTATGTGAACAGGATTGTAGAGGATTGCTTCAAATAATTGAAAGGACTAACCAATATTAAGGCTAAACACTTGAGAACAGTGTTTTTCAAACAAGGCTTTGTGGGTATGTTCATGGAGTTACAAAAATTCTAGGATCATACAATTTTTGTGCTTTTATTTTGATAATTGAAATCGTAAGCATCTGCCAGACCATTTGTCTTATTACAACAAAATATTGTTAACATAATGACCCACATTTCCATTTAATATTGTGTTTAATGGTTTTAACTTTCAAAATAGTGTTTTTCAAACTGGGATCTATGGGCATACTCTCAGAGGTCCTTGAGGATGACTTTTTCTTGAAAATATTTTTCAAGTTTGAGAAACTGTTTTAGAGGAATTGTATATGTATAAACAATTCATATATTAAACAGGAATCAACTTCATCTCTTTATTAATAGGTCCTTAATACTCCGCCTTAAGCCTGTTGTAATGAGTGAGGTTCTGTTAGCTTTCAGATGGTGTACCATGCATTTGAAATTTATTTTTACAAGTACTTTTCCACTAATTTGAACTGACTTAATTCTTTCCAAGTTAAACTGAATTGATGAGTTTCTGATGTGTTTCTCATGTAACAAATCGAGTTAACTTTGACTTTTTTTTTCGATTTAGGAATTGATTCTGAAGGCCATGCTGCTAACTTTGTAGAAACAGAACAAATCGTGCACTACAACGGGAGCAGGGCCTCATTTGTACAGGCAAGTGGATGTGTCTGTGAGGCGGCCAGCCAGCTTGCCTCCTCTGCTTCCACCATAATTTTCTGCCCTGGTGTTGAAATTTCCCTCTGCTCCCCTGCTTTTTAAAGTAATACCATTCGTTGTCTACGATGTGGGGAAAGTTCCCTCAGAACAAAGCTACTCGTTTAACCTGGCACTCACCTGCCCACATTTCCTGCCCTTGAATTAACTAAATCCCTACGGAGAGGGGAGGGGAGGAGGTCCGAGGGTTAGGGACGTGGAGCCACCTCTCCGCTTCACCCCCTTGACTTCTTCAAGGCAGTGATGATGGGACGGAAGCCAGCTTGTGAAGGCTTTACCCGCCTTGCACTCCTTTGGGGGACAGTCTGGTGCTTGTTGCCTCCTTATGGAGTTCTGGGTCACTTGCTGCCCCAGAGCAGTGGTGGCTCAACGTATTTGTAAGTTCATAAATAGACTCATTTGAGAATGAATAAAGCAGTTTTCTAATTTCATCATCATAGCGGATTATATAACAGACATAACTTAATTGCTTATAGATAAATTGGTTTATTTTGGAGTTTAGGGGAAACACAGAACTGTTTACTACCCAAGTAGTACACATGTATATAAAATCAGGAGGTAAAAGTCCTTTCCAAATGTATTCCCACAGAATCGGAACTTTAGGAGTAGGCGTACACAGACTCCTTTCTTAGTTGGTAGGTTGTATTTATGTTTTTTCCTTTGATGAGAGAAACAAGTTAATGTGTATGTTTCTTTTCATATTTCTCTCTTTTCTTTTAGACTCGAGGATCAATACCAGTTTTCTGGTCTCAAAGACCAAACCTCAAGTACAAACCACAGCCACTAATCAACAAAGTAGCCAATCATGTGAGTATCTTCTGTGCTTTTTTCATTGGCTAAAAATAGGAGCTTAATGGCATTATAGTTTGCATGTGGAACATGTAGTTATTCCTCACGAGTCAGAATCCAGCATCTCTGTAGCCATTCTGCTTGGATCTGGCACCTAGTGAACCTCTGACCCAAAGACTGTAGAGATGGCACGTTGGAAATGCGGAAAACTAGCAGATGATTGGACAGCATGGCAAATATAGATTTTAGAGATCTTGTAAGATTTGCAGCTTCATGCTGTTTTAGAGTCTTTAGTGTATTCTGTTTGAGGTCGTGCTCAGATTTAAAGTATGGTATTGTAGCTCAGAACAATGGCTTGTAATTGCTGCTTACTACATGGTATTTAGAATATCTTGAAGACCTGGTCCCAATCCTAGTGTCATTCTCTTGAATATACAAACAGGACATTTAAGGAGATACTTTATTTTTTTAATTTTATTTATTTATTTGACAGAGAGAGAGAGAGAGAGGGACAGCGAGAGAGGGAACACAAGCAGGGGGAGTGGGAGAGGGAGAAGCAGGCTTCCCGCGGAGCAGGGAGCCCGATGCAGGGCTCGATCTCAGGACCCCGGGACCATGACCTGAGCCGAAGGCAGACGCTTAATGACTGAGCCACCCAGGTGCCCCAGGAGATACTTTAAAAAGTTTTATAAATATAGTGTAATTTGTTAAAGTGTATAATTATTTTCTCTTTCTAGATGGATGGTTTCCAAAGGCATTTTGATTCACAAGTAATTATTTATGGAAAACAAGTAATAATCAATCTGGTATGTTTCTTACATGTTTCTTGGGGGGAACAAAACAAAAAACATGTAAAAAAATATTAACATTTACCATTTTAACTATTTTGAAGTGTGCAGTTCAGTGTCATTAAAGTATTTTACAGTGTCATGCAACTGTCACCATTAGACCATTTCCAGAACTTTTCGTCACGCCAAACAGAAACTCAGTGTCCACTAAACAGTAACTTCCTATTATTCCTCTCCCCTCAACCCCTGGTAACCGTTCTACTTTCTATCTATATAAATTTTCTTATTCTAGATTTACCACGTAAGGGGATCATATAATACTGATTCCTTTGGGTCTTGCTTATTTCACCGAGCTTAATGTTTTTAAGGTCTGTCCACGTTACAGCATGTATCAAAATTTCATTCATTGTGAAGACTGGATAACATTCCTTTGTATGTTCCATATTTTGTTTATCCATTTATCTGTCGATGGACGTGGGTTGTTTCTACATTCTAGTTATTGTGAATAATGCAGCTCTGAACATTGGTGTGCAGGTATCCATTTGAGTCCCTGCTTTCAGTTCTTTTAGGGCTATACCTAGAAGTTGAATTGTTGGATCATATGGTGATTCTAGGTTTAACTTTTTAAGGAACCACTACTGTTGTTCACAGTGGCTACATTTTACATTCCCACCGCAGTGCACCTGGGTTCCGCTTTCTCCACATCCTTGCCAGCACTTGTTATTTTCAGGATTCGTTTTGTTAACGTTTTTTTGATTATAGCCATCTTTATGGGTGCGGAGTGGTGTGTCATTGTAGTTTTGATTTGCATTTTTCTAGTGACTAGTGATGTTGAACATCTTTTCATGTGCTTATTGGACATCTGTATATCTTCCTTAGAGAAAGGTCTACTCAAGTATTTTGGTCATTTTAAATCAGGTGGAGGTTGTTTTTGTTGTTGAGTTATAGTAGTTCTTTTTATATTCTGGAACTAATTCCTTATTAGATGTGCTTTGCAAATATTTTCTTCCATTCTTTGTGTTGTTTTGATAACTGCCAGTTATAGGTCTATTCAGATTTTCTGTTTTTTCATAATTCATGTTTGGGTGGATTGTTTCTAGAAATGTGACCATTTCATCTAGGTTGTCTGGTTGATTGACATGCAAAATGTTCATGGAATTCTCTTATAATCCTTTTTATTTCTTCAGAATCAGTAGTAATATCCCATCTGTCATTCCTGATTTTAGTAAGTTGTGTCTTCTCTTTTTTTTTCTTGGTCATTATAGCTAAGTTTATCAATTTTGTTAATTTTCCAAAGAACCAGGTTTTGGTTTCATTAATTTTTCTCTTTTTCTATACTTTATTCTCTTTATCTCTGATCTTTATTTCCTTCCCTTTGCTAGCTTTGAGTTTCGTTTGCTCTTCTTTTTCTCGTTCCTTAAAGTGTAAAGTGAGGTCCTTGATTTAAGGTCTTTTTTTTTTTTTTTAAATATTTTAATTTATTTGAGAGAGAGCGCGCATGCACTTATGTGACCATGTGCAAGTGGGGGAAGGGGCAGAGGGAGAGGAGAGAGAGAATCTCAAGCAGACTCCACTCTGCGTACAGAGCCCGATGGGGGGCTTCTGTCTCACAACCCATGAGATCATGGTCTAAGCCGAAATCACTAGTTGGCTGTTCAACTGACTGAGCACCCAGGTGCCCTGATCTCATTTTTGAATGGATATGTTTATAGCTGTAAATTTCCCTTAGTGCTGCTTTGGCTTTATTTTATAAGTTTTGGTATATTGTATTTTTGTTTTCATTTGTCTCTATTTTCTAATTTCTCTTGTGATTTCTTCCTTAACACAATGATTGTGTAAGAGTGTGCTGTTTAGGGCTGCTTGGGTGGCTCAGTCAGTTAAGTGTCTGCCTTCGGCTCAGGTCATGATCCCGGGGTCCTGGGATGGAGCCCCGCATCGGGCTCCTTGCTCAACAGGGAGCCTGCTTCTCTCTCTCCCTCGTCTCCTCCCCCTGCTTGTGCTTTCTCTCTCTCTCAAATAAATAAAATCTTTAGAAGAAAAAGAGTGTGCTGTTTAATTTCCTCATATTTATGAAATCTCTAGTTTTTCCTTATTATTGAGGGTTAACTTCATTCCACTGTGATTAGAAAAGATACTTTGTATGGCAGTTATTTTAAAAATTATTAAGACTTGTTTTGTGGCCTGACAATTACTCTGTCTTGGAGACTGTTCCATGCACACTTGAGAAGAATGTATATTCTGCTGTTGTTCGGTGGAGTGTTTTGCTTATGTCTGTTGGGTCCGATTTGTTTGTGGTATTTAGATTCTCTGTTTTCTTATTGATCTGCCTATTCTATCCATTACTGAAAGGGAGGTGTTGACATCTCCAACTATTATAGAAATGTTTATTTCTCCCTTCAGTTCTTTCAGTGTTGCTTCATACATTTTTGGGCTCTGATGTTTGGTGCATATATATCTTAATTGTTTTACCTTCTTGGTGAATTGACTCCTTGATCACTATATAATGCTCTTTGTCCTTGCAACAGGTTTTGACTTAAAGTCTGTCTTGTCTGACGTTGGTAGAGCGCCCCCACCCTGCTCTGATTACTAGCTGTCTGCATGGGGTATCTTCCCATCCTTTCACCTCCAGCTTGCTGTGTCTTTAGATCTAAAGTGAACGTTCTCTGTGGCATGTGGTTGGATCATTTTTTAAATTCATTCTGCCAATCTGTGCCTTTTAATTGGAGAGTTAGTCCATTTATATTTAAAGTACTTACTTACTTGTAGAGACTTATTTCTGCCATGTTGCTATTTGTTTTCGGTACATCTTACAATTTTTTATTCTTTGTCTTCCTCTATCATTGTCTTCTTTTGTGCTGAATTTTTTTGTAGTTAAGTATTTTGATTACCTTCTCGTTTTCTTTTGTTTATATTCTACAGATATTTTCTTTTTGGTTACCATGAGGATTACATACAGTGTTTTAAAGTTGTAATATTTAATTTGAATCGATACCAACCTAACTTCAGTTTGCATACAAAAACTTGATTTCTATAAAGCTTTGTCCCTCCTCTTTGTTATTAATGTCACAAATTACATTTTTATATGTTTTGTTCCCAGTAACATAGATTTATAATTTCTTAAATGCATTTGGCTTCTCAGTCCTGTAGACTATTAAAAAAAAATGGAGGTATAGACCAAGATTACAGTAATGCTGCCTTTTATATTACCTTCACAGGAAATCTAAATACCTTCATGTGGCTTCAGGCTGCTTTATAGCATTCTTTCATTTCAACCTGAAGGATCCGTTAGCTTTTCTTGTAGGGCAGGCCCAGTGATAATGAGCTCTCTCAGCTTTTGTTTATCTAAGAATGTCTTAATTTCATTCATTTTTTTTTGACTATTATAAAAGTTTTTTTAACAAAAAAGTTCAATATGAAAATGCACACGACCTGATTTTTATACTGTAGTAAAACAGGTACTATGGAGGGGACATGTGGAAGCAGTTGATTGCTTCTGATGAACACACCCATTGTTTATACTCGCTCCAAGGCTTCTAACATGATGATACTCTTTCCTCGTATTACCACCATTCCAATATTGTTCTGTTGCCCACTAGTTGCCATCTCCACACATTCATCTATCACAAGATTCATAAACGGATCGAACCCCCGCGATATTCCTTGGACATGTCTGCCACCATTTAATTTCAATGACAATTTCTTGTCCATAAATTTTTTCAACTCGGGAGGGTGAGCTTTGCTCATGGTGTCTACTGCATGAGCTCAAAGATGCCCTCATTCATTTTTGAAGGACAGTTTCACCAAATACAGAATTTTTGGTTTAGAGTTCTTTTCTTTCAATACTTTAAATATATCCATCCGCTGCCTTCTAGCCTCCCAGGTTTCCTGAAGTGAAACTGGCCTGTAATCCTATTGAGAATACTTTGTATGTGATGTGTCTCTTCCCTCTTGTTGCTTTTAAGATCCTTTCTTTGTCTTTCAGTAGTTTGATTAGAATGTGCTTGGTATGGATTTCTCTTACCATCCTTGGAATTGGGTGATCTTCTTGGATTTGAAGATTTATGTCTTTCATCAAATTTGGGAAGTTTGGGGCCATTTTTTTTTTTTTCTTCAATAAAGACCTCTAGCCCTTTCTTTTCTTTTCCTTCTGGGACTCCCAGAATGGGTGTATTGTACCTTGGTGATGTCCCGGATGGCTCCAGGGCTCTGCTCACTTTTCCTTATTCATTTTTCTTTCTGCTCTTCAGACTTGGTTAGTTCATTTGTCTCATTTTCAAGTGTGCTGATTCGATTTTCTTCCTGCGCAAATGTGCTCTTGAACTCCAGTGAATGTTTAATTTCTGTTTTGTACTTTTCAACTCCACGCCTACTCTTTAGTTCCTTTGAATGATTTTTGTTTGTTTGCTGGTAATCTTACTTTGTTCATGTACCGTTTTCCTGGTTTCCTTTCATACCCTGTTTTCCTTTAGCTCTGAGCATATTTAAGACACTCGTTTAAAACCCTTTTTCTGATTAAGTCTTCTGCAGGGATGGTTTCTGTCAGTTTATCCTTTTCCATTGAATAAGCCTTGTTTTCCTATTTTTTGGTATGCCTTGGTATTTTTGTTGTTGAAAATCAGGCACTGGGTGGTTATAATATGGTAACTCTGGAAGTCAGAGTCTCCTTTCCCAGGATTTTTCGGCGTTTTTGTTTCGATTATTGATGGCTGTGGTAGTCCCATTTGTTTTCCAGTGTTTCCCATCCATTTTTGCAAAGACTCCCTTGTTTATGCTTACTGAAGCCTCTATTCCTTGGGCTCATGTTCAGCTAATGTTTTGACAGAGATTTCTTTGAATGCCAGGAACTGAAACAAAGGCAAAAACCAAAAAAGAGAGAACAGCCCCATCTCTCAGTCTCTGCAGACTGGTTCTGTGCTGGAGCAGTTTTTCTCTGGGTGGCCAGGCTTGCTCGAGTGTAGAGGTCAGCCTGAGGTGAGGGCTCTAGGTCTTCTCAGGAACTTTCAGACATGCCTCTTGGGTGTGCATGTGGCTTTCTAAAATCCTCCCTATAAATGGCTGCTTCTGAATGTCCTAATTTCCCAGAGTATCACCCCAGCTTCTTTTGCAGCCTGTAGATGGTCTATTTTACGTTTTCCGAAACCCCTTGCTCTAGGCGGCTGTTGGTTTGTAGTCCTTTGTAGCTTGTATGAGCTTTGTGCTACTCTTCCCCTGCTTGTGTTCAGAGTTATGTGAGGCAGAGACAGACAAACCCATCCTTCAGGTCAGAACAAAACATACGCGGTAACTTGCAGATAAGGTCTGGGGTTCTCTCTCCGGTTTGAAGAAGTGAACTGAGAACCTGGTTGCTGCTTAAGACTGAGACTATCACTGCCCCAGGGATGGAGTTGGCAAGTAAAAATGTAAGGGCAAGTAAAAATGTCACAAAATTGTCCTACAGTTTTGAAGATACCTTTTTTTTTTTCCATCGGGGATTTGCTTCATTGCTTTAAACCTTTGATTGTTTTCCAGAGCTCCTACAAAGTCGGCTCAGACAGCTTCCGTTGTTTTCAGTGTTTCTGTGTGAGATCAAGAGCTTGGAGCTTCCGGGCCCACCATTTTGCTGATGTCGCTCTTTCCTTTCAAAGGAACT
The DNA here is from genome assembly GCF_003265705.2 of Callorhinus ursinus. Classification (NCBI taxonomy): domain Eukaryota; kingdom Metazoa; phylum Chordata; class Mammalia; order Carnivora; family Otariidae; genus Callorhinus; species Callorhinus ursinus. The sequence continues at coordinate 3,578,255 of NW_027397077.1, forward strand.
TAAAAGAAAGCTGTGGTGTTTTTACTTTTTTACAGGTGAATCAGAAGGGCTCAGAGAAACCACTCGAACAGGCATTTGCAACAATGGTGTCTTCCTTGGGCAGTGGAATGATCAGGTACCTCCCTAGAAATCTGCACAGGTCTTTTCAGATTAGATGTGCACTTAGATATCCAGCCATCCCCCCTCACCCACGGGCATCTGTTCCCAGACCCCCAGTAGATGCCTGAAACCCACACATGGTACTGAAGCCTAGGTATACTGTAATTTTCTTTAGGTACACATACCTATGATAAAGCTTAATATATGATGTAGGCACAGTAGCAGATAAACTGATCATAGAATAATAACAGCAGTAATAGAATAATTAAAACAATGTGCTGTAATAAGAGCTATGTGAATGTGGTCTCTCTCAAAATATCTTGCTGTATTGTAGTTGTATGTCTTGTGATGATGTGAGGGATAGATGCCTACGTGATGAAGTCAGCCCAGTGACATAGGCACTGTGACAGAGCATCAGGCCACTGGCAGCCTGACCGCATGTCAGGAGGAGGACCATCTGCTTTCAGACTGTAGTTGACCACGGGGAACCAAAGCTGTGGGAGGTGTAACTGTGGATAAGGGGAGACTACTGTATACACCAGTACGTAGATATCAACTGGACATACGGTGATCCCCACTCTTCAAAAAGTCTGTGTCACACCACTTTGTTTTATAAGAGACCCGCATTGGTACTTGTTGTCACTAACCGAAAGAAAGCCAAAGACGATTTTTCACCTTTATGAGAAGGTCATTACCACACAGATGGAGGTCTTTTGTAAAAGCATAGTGGCCTGTGGCATGAGGCAGACTTGGAAAGCAGGGGGCACGCTTCGCTTTAGTCTGCTTCAGGTCATAGGAACACTCCACTTCTGGATAGTAGGGGAAACCTGAATTACAGCTCAGCTTTTTTTCCCCCCAATACTAGATCAAAGAATGATTCTGTTAGCTTGAAATTTTTCCCTGGCATAATTATATTGCAGAATAACTTTTTAACAGTCAGATTTTATTTTATTTTATTTTATTTTATTTTATTTTATTTTAATTTTATTATTTTATTTTATATTTTATTTTATTTTATTTTATTTTAAAGATTTTATTTATTTGAGAGAGAGAGAGAATGAGAGAGAGAAAGCAGGAGAGGGAAGAGGGTCAGAGGGAGAAGCAGACTCCCCGCTGAGCAGGGAGCCCGATGTGGGACTCGATCCTGGGACTCCAGGATCATGACCTGAGCCGAAGGCAGTCGCTTAGCCAACTGAGCCACCCAGGCGCCCAACAGTCAGATTTTAATTTGAATTTTGTGAGAGTTTAGTCCCTGATCAAAATCCCCTCCTGAGGCTTTGTGTCACGTGGCCACTGGGTCATGAATTTCAGTTCCTCGTGATCATTTGGTGTGATCTCTGTGGTCCTGACCATCACATGAGGTGGAGAAATTTACACTTGCATGGTGGCCTTGTCTGGAGCTGCAGCTTTGCCTCTGTAAGTCACCAGACTTGCTTAACAAACTCTGTGCAGCTTTGTCAAAATAGAAGGATCCTAAAACATCCAACAGTTGCCCTGTGGAAAGGTGCAAGGTAATGAGTCAGCCCTTTTGGAGCTTTCTGCAGCAGGAAACTGGGCAGGAGGTGAGGGTGTTACTGTGGTAGGAAGTGGTCACAGGCACTGGGGGGAGAAACTTTCCAAAGAAATGGTATGGGGTTATTTGGGGAGAAATTTTAAACATCCACAAAAATAGAATGATATAATGAGCATTTGGGGAAGAATTTAAGTGTCTTTCCTCCAACTCAAAAGCTCTTGCAAATTCATCAGACCCACCCTTTCCCACCCCCCCGACTCCATGCACACTTCTGCCTTCTCGCAGTGGAACTTTCTTAAACACTCTTTGGAGGACTCAGAGGAACTTAGAATATACCTTAGACCTGAAAAATTAGAACCTCTGGGTTTGGAGTCCAGCATGCGTACTCTGAGAGAAGTTTGTCTGCTGGCTGCTGTGTCCACCCTTTGTTAAGGCCCTCTCTCTGCTCCAGGGGGTTTCCACAGATACACTTGTCTCAAGAGTTGTCTTGAGTTTGTAGCAGCAGCTAACTTTGAGAACCTGCAGCATCAGTCAGAGTCTAGAGTTATGCCCTTGGTGTTCCAGGAGCTTGGAGGGCACCCGTAGCCCTCACCTACAGAGCAAATACCCAGAGCTGTTGTCATTTTCCTTCCACGAGCTCTAAAGACCACCAGACAGAGGAGCATATTAAAAAAGTATATTTGAATTTTTTTTAATAAGATTTTATTTATTTATTTGACAGAGAGACAGCGAGAGAGGGAACACAAGCAGGGGGAGTGGGAGAGGGAGAAGCAGGCTTCCCGCAGAGCAGGGAGTCCGATAGGGGCTCGATCCCAGGGCCCTGAGACCATGACCTGAGCCGAAGGCAGTCACTTAACCAACTGAGCCACCCAGGCACCCCTATTTGCACAATTTTTAATTGAGTAAATCCATATTCTGGCAGGGGGAAAAATCAGTCTGTTGGTTAAAGTGAAATTAAACGGTAGACTTAATGTCATGTGTCAGATATAGGTTTATTGGACTGATTCACTTTTTAGTTGTTCAATGATTATTGCTTTGAGTACATTAAATGAATGAAGTTGATGGATTGGTGAATGACCTGAAGGAGAAAGGTCATGTGGTTGCGCTTCTGAGGAATGGTGGGACTCGTTAGCAATGGGAAGTTTTTCTTTTGGGAACCGGATGAGAAAATGAACCATGCAAGGTGATGTGTCTCTGAGGGTTTCTTCCTAGAACCTGGAAAGAAGCAGAACTGCTTGACTCTTGGGGTCAGAAGCAAAATAATATATCTACAGTCATGCGTTGTCAAAATATAACAATGCAATTCATTCTTTAGATACCAATGTGATTTTAGAAGGATGCGCACTAAGAATCCAAATGCATTTAGGTGCTGGCCAGCTGCTTACGTTCTTCAAGCCTGTCTAGGGCTGTTGCTCTGTGGGAGTACCCCGAAGTGACTGTCACTTTATCACTCTTGTGGCAGTGGCCTCTGGAAGTGCTTCCTCCACTCCCAGTCTTCACCAAGTCTAGCCTCATGGTTAGCTAACCTCTGTTTTTGTACTGATTTCTAAGGAGACCGTTCTCACCTCATCAGTGAGATAACCACTGAGGTGGCAGGGGCCCCTCTGGACCTCCTTAGAAGCCCTCACTCTACCGATGCTCCTTTGGTCTGTTGGAGCCAAGGGAGTGACACGTGGGCAGACGCCTCATCTGAATTTCACTGTGTGGACCAGAGCTCGATGTCCTTCCCGGCCTCCTGCTTAGGACTTGACCTGGTTCCTGACTCCCTTGACTTTCAGGAACTGGTTCATGATTTTCTTTTCCCCCTCTCAGTTGGCAACATTTTCCAGCTCATGGTAGGACACCTTCACTGTCAGATGTGTTCTAACCTTCAGAAGTGGCCTATTAAATACCAGATAACGAAAAACAACCCATTGCAGATCGGCAGGGAAAGTCCCGCTGCCACATCTGTGTGAGATGTACAGATGGTGATACGGACAGCGGGTGTTTTGATGTTAAGGAAGGTGATGAACAGTAAGTGACCAGAGTGGGGGCCATGCGGCCTCTGTGCTTCTGACAAACCCCGGTACAGATCTGACACTCGTCGCATCCTCCTCACACTGATTTGAGTTCAACCATTTTAAACATTTTACTCAGTTTGAAAAATAATTCAAAGGGACCTTTGTTCTTTGTACATGGGGGTAAAGAATACGCCCTGGCTATTCATTTGGATAAGGCTACTTTATATTATACACCGGATTGCTATACCTGAGCCCACTTCTGCTTTCTGCCGGGCTTCTTCTCTTCTCCCATCTCAGGGCCTCTAGAAGAACACGTGAAGACAGAAGAGTGTGTGTGTGTGTGTGTGTGTGTGTGTGTGTGTGTGTGTGTGTAAACCCGCAGTGAAGAAGAAATCTGTACGCTCAGATAAAGAGGAAGATCCACTTATGAACATAGTGGTAGAAGGAAAATGACTCATCTTTGGTCAGTTTCTGCATATCTTTTCTTTTGGTAGATATATTGCCTTTGACTTCCATAAAGAATGTAAAAATATGAGATGGGACCGACTAAGTATCCTGCTGGATCAGGTAGCAGAAATACAAGATGCACTAAGGTAAGCTATATCATTCCCCCGTGGAGGTCGAGGGAAGAGGGTCGTGTGTGTATGAATCATAGTTCTTATGCCTTACCTAGCAGACGTACACAAATACAGTTCACTGGGTTCACAGCACTTGCTTATACTACGACTTTTAGTTTTTTCATCGTAAAGATGAGACTTGATGACTTAAAAATATTTTAAAAGCAACCCAAAGCCAGGTATTCTCACATTTTTGTGAATCAGCTGCCACTCGTTTACAAAGCTTTACATAATTGAAGTTAGTGTACTAGTATTTTATATTCTGTTGTTTTCACCTGAACATTCTGTCATGGATCTCTGATATTTTGTCTCTGTAACGATGGTGCTTAACGGCTTTTCTGTACTCCACTGTGTCATAATACAGGTTCAGTTAAGTGTTCTTTTTCATATTAGCCATCTGTCTTATTTTCTTTTCTCTTCCTACCACAAAAGACTGAGCTGCAATGAATCGCTCTGGGTATATGTATTCTTACTTCTGTTAAATTATTTCCTAAAATAAATTCTTGAGAGTAGGATTAATGGTTCAAAGGGTCTGAATAACTTTATGGTACTTTCCGTGCATGTTTACTGTGTTACTTACCATGTTGGCTCACGGGTTTGCAGTTGCCTCTGCGCATGTCCATCTGTACTTACTTTAAAGCCAGAAGAAGTCATGTTGTTCTGCCTGCGTGTAGTTCTGACCCTGGCAACCCTCGGGCATTTTTTCATGTTAGTTACACAGTAACATAGTAGAACTTTTCCTCTAGGCATTTCTCAGTTTTTAGAAATATGTTTTATACATGTTAAGTAGTCAGCTACAGTTAGTTAAATCTGCTCTTTTTCTACGAGGTTTTGTCAGGAGCAGCTAGTGAAGGGGGATTGACATACGTCATTATTGGGCTAGAGTGACACCGGCTGGACCTGGGACACTGTCAGAGGAGGGGGTCCTTGCGTTTGCCCATTAATTGCTGCCACACAAGAGTTTGAGAAAGGAGGATTGACCCCAGAATCTCTCTCCCTCCCCACCTGCTGTGTTCCCTGGGGACAGCGGAGTTGCACATGACCTCTCTGGACATGGTCCCCAGGGGTTTTTGGGGAAATGGAAAGCATTGGGGCTTTGGGGTATGACACATTTCATTTTGAAATTTGCTGCTTTTTTAAAAAAGATTTTTATTAGAGAGCACTCGTGAGCACAAGCAGAGGGAGGGGCAGAGGGAGAGGGACAAGCAGACTCCCCGCTGAGTGTGGAGCCTGACTCAGGGCTCAGTCTCATGACCCTGAGATCAAGACCTGAGCGCAGGTCAAGGGTTGGACGCTTAACTGACTGAGCCACCCAGACGCCCTGAAATCTGTTTGCTTCTTATTAGCCATGTGACCCAGGGGCAAGTTAGTTACCTTCAAACCTTGGTTTCTCCATTTGTAAAGTGGAGATAATATTACTGCCTCATAGACTCAGTGTATAGTTGAAGAAATAACATTTGTAAAATACCTAGTATTTATTTTTTAAGTCCTCATGGGGTGCCAACGCCTGCATGCACACATACGTACACACACCAGCTCCAAACGAACCTCACCAACTGCATGAATCTCAGGTAGATATTTAGCCTCAACGCATTCTTCTGGGCCCTTACCTTGAAGGTCATGATTTTTATTTGGCCCATAGTAAATCTGTTGTGTTTCCCTGCCCATTTTGATTTTGGGGAGTGATTGCAATAAAATTACTATTCCCTGGCATTCATTGTGTGCTCTGTCCCATGCGCTCTGCTAAGCAATTTGTGCATTGCGCATGACTGGTGAAAAACTTAGGTTCGGAGAGATGAGGGTGATTACTTGAAGTTACGCAGCTAGTACATTACCTGAGGAGCTAAAGGCTCACCAACCAGTTGTTTGCTGCCGGGGCCCGTGCTCTTCCCTGCCACGCTGTGCGTTGTCCAGTTTTTGAGTTCATAGAATTAGCTGAGGAAATTGTTAAAAATTAACGAAACACAGGAACTGGTGACCATGGTTGGCTCCGGTGCGGACACCTGGGTGGTAAAGGGGAGAAAGGAAACCTGACTTTTCAAACAGTACCTTGTTGAACCTTATAAACTTCGTAGTATTTGCATATATTACCCATTTTAAGAAAGGTTTTAAAAAAGTTCTTAATGCGCAATTTCCAGCCCTTGCTTCAGAGACTCTTACTTGAATTTATCTCAAGGCCAGGTGTGTCCATTTTTAGCAAACAGCTCAGGGAATTCTGATACGGACAGTTGTAGGGCCCATGCTTCGAGAAATCTTGATACACGGGACCATGATGAACAGCTGTGGCAGAGTGGGGCCTGCTTCTGGCCTCGCAGACTTCTCGTTGGCTCTCTGGTCATCCCATTCCCCTGGGCCACACACTTCCCATCGGACCTTTGAATGCGCCAGTTTCCCTAATGTTACCGACGGGGGCTGTGACACAAGAGGTGGTCGTCAGTGCATTGGCCTGACTGTGGTATGAGGGTGTTTATACAAATATGTTTTAGTTATTTTCTAGTGGACATGGCTGGCATGGTGGTGACGAGCCAGGAGGGCGTGTTCCGCAGCAACTGCATGGACTGTCTAGACAGAACCAATGTGATCCAGAGCCTGCTGGCCCGCCGCTCACTGCAGGCCCAGCTCCAGGTGCACACGCTTTGTCTGTTTTACGAAATCAGCAATAGAAGCCAAGATGAAAGAAGCTGCATCCTTGAAAACCTTAACAAAAAGCATTACAAAAGCAAATAACAGAAAACATTCACATTGCTCCCCACCCTAACCCAGCTTTTGTGTTTTTGTCTTTCCATCTGTGGGTGTGCACATCTCTATACCTATGGTCAGCGTGTGTGTATGCAGTTTGGGTGTTTTTTAAGATTTTATTTTTAAGTAATCTCTGCACCCATCGCGGGACTTGAACTCACAACCCTGAGATCAGAAGTTGCGTGTTCCACCGACTGAGCCAGCCAGACACCCCTTTACGTAGTTTTTAATTTTGTCTTTTCCTCTAGCATTATACAGAGCCATAGTTGTTTTAAGAGTTGCACTAAGTTGCTACATTGTTGGCTTATAAATTGCACTGTAGAGACCAGATCTGCGTATGTTGTTATTAACTTGAATTCTTACCTTTGGGTTAATTTCAAGAAGTGGAATGTACTGCGTTAAAGAGAATACGCTTTCCAAGAGGGTCATGGCAGTTTCCATTAACACCAGCGAGCATGATAAGTGAATCCATGTCATTGAACTCTTGCCAGCGTGAGGTGTTTTTATTTAAAACTTTTTTTTCCTATTAGTAAAGAGTAGAACCTCAAGGTTGTTTTCATTTGCATCTCTCTTATTACTGGCAAGCGATAGCTAACCTTTCAGGGAAGAAGTTTCTGACACAGCTTTGCTCTACCACTAAGATTGGGCTATTGAGAAAAATAGCTATAAATATTTTCTTGTGTTTATACTTAGAATTAAAAACGTAAAGCCCAGATTTCCAGATCACATTGGCATTTATCATGAGGGGCAAACAAAATGCATGCCAAATGGTTTCTTGCTTAAATGGTAACCTTTGTTTATGACAGTTCAACTTTGTTTATGATAATTTTATGATACCAGGAAGGAATTATGGAAGTAAAACACCTCCTTTAAAACGAATTGCCCTTGAATCCTAAGTAACACAGGCCAAAGGAGTGGTTTCCCTGTTTGAGCGTCATGCTTTAGTTTGTATTGTACGGTGTCCTTCTCAATCTGATGGATTGACTTCAAGGTGTATTTTTTAATAGAAACAATACTAGCAAAAAAAACCAAAACAGTACTAGCAATGGTTGTTTCCAAGCCCAATAAACTAAAGCCTATTTAACTAGGTTCTGTAATCTATACTTAACTCTTCCATGTGCTGAATGTAGTGTTATAAAATCTAACCAACCTTCAGAGAGTCTTGGGGTGTCGGTGCCAGCTGGTGGGGCCTCCATTTGTGGCCCCCCCCACCCCCCAGCTAAGGGTCACCGAGAGCAGCCCCTGCACTGTCTGAGGTGGGAGTGCTGTTCTGGGGTAGAGATAGTGTGCTGTCACCTGCGGTGCTCAGTGACAGTGGGGGCTCTGAGGTGGTTGGGGTCTGAGATGAGGTCCAAGGCAGGGGCTCCTAATCTTTGCCCAGTGAGCCCCAAAGGGGAGTCCATAGGGGGAGTCAGCATGTTCAGGAGTCCTCTGAGATGATGTGCAAAGGGCGCGGTGTGTGCGCAATTTGTGGGGAGGTAGGCGTGTAGCATAGAGCGCAGGAGGGGTAGGGCTGGGGCTGAAGGAAGCCCGGGGACGCGAGTGGTGGGGAGGCTAAAGGGTAAAGGGTGGAGGCAGTGGGAGGTTGGGGGGCGGCCGGGAAGGAGGGGGTGATGGCTGGGTCCCACTGCTGCTCTCCTTTCTGCCCCACTGTTCCTGCGGGGCTGGGGCGCGGAGGGAGGAGTCATCAGAGGGGGAGGCATGGTGAGCTGCCCCCCCCCCGGGGGGCCGCCCGGCGGGGGCGGGGGGGGGGGCCCCCCCCCCCCCCCCCCCCCCCCCCCCCCCGCAGGCAAGGACCACGTCTCCCGCCTGCAGCCAGGAACCGTGTGATACCATGTGGGACTGTCTGCTTTTGGTCCTGAATCGCGTGTGCTGAAATCGGTTACACTCGAATATGGTGTGCTTCTTATTCCAGAGACTAGGAGTTTTGCATGTGGGACAGAAGCTTGAAGAACAAAATGAATTTGAGAAGACTTACAAAAATGGTGGGTAATTTCCTCAATAGAGGCAGAGTTACTCAAATGGTGAAATAAATTACTGTTTTGGATTTAGGAACTCTGGTTGTCACGTAAGTCGCTGTCTGTTGACTTTTCCTTGTTTTCACAGCCTGGGCTGACAATGCAAATGCTTGTGCCAAACAGTACGCGGGCACTGGTGCCTTGAAGACGGACTTTACCAGGCAAGCCATGCTTTTCAAGTAGCACTGCAGATATTCAGGTCTCCCGTCCCATCTGGATGCCTCGGGACCTTTTGGGCCGCAGCAGAACCCCAGCCCCCGGCGCCTCGGGTCATAGCAGTCGAGTCAGGCTTGCTGGGAGGGGAGGCCTGGGCGCTGGAGGGTTCCTAGCCTCCCTGGGTGGTTGTGCCACGTGGGAGGTAGCCTCGGCCCCTCAGCCCCTCCCAGACCTCGCGGTGCACCTGGGTCACTGCGGTCCGGGGCGGGGCTGACACCCTGAACCTCGGGGTAGCAGCCAGGTGATGCCTGTGCCGCGTTCCAGGACCGCACTGGTTAGTGAGCGGTCAAGACGTTGGGGATTTGTACAGATGTGGGTCTTTTTCTGCCATAGGGACTCCCTGGGAGCAAACTACGATTCCTAGTCTCTGCTGTGTTCTGGCCGCTTAACCTGGTCTGGGTGTTTCTCTTCACATTTCTTACCTTTGCCGCTGGCCCTGAGTGTTTTTCTCTTTGTGCCTACTTAGGTAATATTTTAGAAAAAGAATGCGTATTTCTTGGACCCGCTAGAGGATTCCTTTGTGAGGTGTCTCCTTTATACTTTCAGGGGTGATCTTTAAAATCTTTGTAACTCACTTATCTCCATACCACATACTTATTGGCCACAAAACTGTGGGAGAATTTAATATGCAGATCTGTAACTCGGAATTCACCTCTTTTAACCAGAACTGGGAAGAGAACTCAGCTGGGACTGCTAATGGATGGCTGGAACTCCCTGATACGGTATTACAAGAACAACTTTTCTGATGGCTTTAGGCAGGTGGGTTTGTATTTGGTGCTCATGTTTGGTCCTCGGGCGGTCCCATCATTACTTCTCATTGGGGAGTTACTAATTTCCTTCCTCTATTCTAGGATTCCATAGACTTGTTTCTTGGAAACTACTCAGTGGATGAATTAGAATCTCATAGTCCTTTAAGTGTTCCACGGGATTTGAAATTCCTGGCTGTAAGAAACCTTTCTGTTTTTCAAGCTTTTTTTTTTTTTTTTTTTTTTTTAAGATTGATTGATTGATTTTAGAGAGTGTGCAAGCGGCCGTGGGCAGGGGCAGAGGGAGAGAGAATCTCAAGCAGACTCCCTGCTGAGCACGACCCTGAGATCATGACCTGAGCCGAAATCAAGAGTTGGACACTTAACCGACCGCACCACGCAGGCGCCCCTGTTTTTCACGTTTTTAAAAGCATTATGTGTGGAGGTATAGATGGTGCCAACTCCTCTTGATTTAAAACTTTATACATTGTTCTAAATGGACCGTAAATACTTTGTTTCCCTGAGAAGATGAGGGAAAGGAGTAAAATAACTGTGGGGCGTTTGTTTTTTGTGACACTTCACTGTCGTTTTATATGAGAACGCGTGAGCAAAAAGGGAGTGTGGAAAGTTTCTCGTTTCTGGAAGACTCGACTCCTGTCACAATCAGGGGTTGCTGGGGGCCAGCCTGTAACATGGAAGGCAGAGTGAGTTTTTGACACTTCTCTCCTTTTTGACTCCTCTGCTCACCAGACTTTGCAGGAGCCTTTCTGGGGTCTCATCCAGTGGGCAGAGTGTTCGCGAATGTTGCTGGCTGGGGTCCCGGCCTCTCATGCGGGCAGCCCCCTCAGCACTCCCGTGTTTGGACCAGAGCCATGCTTCCTCAGATGCTGTGACCTAACCAGTCTGAAAACTGGGGCAGCTGTGGTTGAACCCCCCAAATAATGATGTTTTGCTGGGAAAAGATATTTTGTATATTAGATTGCAGAAGGGTTTTATTCTTTTTCAAGTGCAACTGACGTCACAGCCATTGAGTAGCGTTCTTAAGTGACGGCTTGTCTCTCCATTTTTCTTTCCAGTTGCCTATCATCATGGTTGTTGCCTTCTCGATGTGCATTATCTGTTTGCTGATGGCTGGTAAGTCTGCCCTTCTCTCACAGACTGACACTGATCTCTTGAGAATCTGGCACTTCCTTATCCAGCATCTTGAGATTGTGAGTCTGCTCAACACTTGATGTTTCCCCGTTAAATTTAGTGAGCAAAGTGAGTGGATGTGATTAGTCCTTAGATGTGACCGGAGATTTACACTTTTTTTTTTCTTATCACCCAAGTAACACATAGGAATTATAGAAAGTACAGTTAGGCAAGAAAGAAGAAAACATTATTTACCATCCTGTCTTCTAGAGATAAGCTGACTACTTTTAACATTTTGATGTTTTAATCTTTGTGTGTGTGATTTTTTTCACAAGTGAAAGATGTATTTTTTGTAATGTTTTCACTGAGCAGTATAAGCATTTCCCTGTGTTCTTTATTTTTAATGGCTGCATTAAAATCCATTTATGGATATATAGTTTATTTAACCAACCACTTATTATTAGACAAATATGATTAATAGATTAATACTCTCCTTATCATTAAATTTTAGTAGGTTGAGGGGCGCCTGGGTGGCACAAGTTACGCATCTGACTCTTGATTTCGGCTCAGGTCATGATCCCAGGGTCGTGAGATCAAGCCCTGTACCGGGCTCCGTGCTCAGCATGGAGCCTGCTTAAGATTCTCTTTCTCTCCCCATCTCTAAAAAAAAAAAAAAACTTTTTTTTTTTTTTTAGTAGATTGAGAGCAGAATTGCCTAATAAGAACTTGTGCTAACAAGGTCTTTACTGGTTTTCTGGTTTTCTCTCAGTCCTTTCCTGTGATACCAAGTTTATAAGCGTTTAGGATGAACGCATCTTCGTTCAGTACTCCTCGGTGCTGTGCGTTGGCTCTGTTGTGCACTCGGGACTGTCTGGTCTGAGCCCCCCCCACCCCCCCGCCCATCGGCAGGGCCCCCTTCCCATGGGCCCCTCTCACCGTGACCCTTTGTTCTCCCACACAGACCTTACCCCCTTCTCCTCTCCACAGCCTTGTGTTCTTTTCTTACAGCACTTTGTCCTCTGACTGCATAAGCCCCTGGGGATCTCTTCTTCAGAGGTGGTGTGCGTCTCCAGTGTCCCCAGCTTCCCCAGTGTGTGTTTCTCTTTGTGAGCCATGATTTGCATACTCATTTGTCTTTCCCACTGGATGGGAAACTCTTTGAGGGCAGAGACTGTGTCTTTCTCAGTTGTTTTGTCTCCTGTGTCTGGGATATAGTGAGCTCTCATTAAAAGTTTGCTGAGCCAGGGACCCTTACCCCCACCCCCCACGCGCATTCTGGAGGGGAGACTCTGTAGGTACCTGTTGCTCTCTGTAATCCCCACACTCCCCTTGGGGTTCAGCACTATAGACAGTCACCACGTAGGGGAGGGAGCCATCCTGTTACTCTCGGGCAGGAGTTAGCAGACGTTTTCTGTAAAGAGCAAGATAATAACTAGTTTAGACTTCCCAAATGGCATAGCATCTCTGTTGCACATTGTTTGTCTTTACGACTCTTGAAAAATGTAAAAACCGTTCTTAGCTCAGAGTACAAAACAGGCGGAGGGCTCTGGAGCACAGGCGGAACCGTGTGGCGTAGCTCGGGTCCCAGTCCGGTTTGGGGGCAGGAAGGAGGAGGACCGGGCCAGCCAGCACGTGCCGCTCACGATTCCTCCGGGGCCCGCGCTCTTCGCTCCCTCGACTCTCTGACTGCTTTAAAACACTGCCTCGTGGGTGCCATTTTCTGGGACCCCATGTCCTGTGAAATTCGTTTCATCACTTTGTTCTGTGTTTCCCTGGCTTCCCTGTGGAACCTCCGGAGAGGCAGGCAAGTCAAGGCAGAGAGCTCGGCCTGAACAAATGGGACAGTTCCTTTGGAGGATGGTCCCCGGTTGGGCTTGTGAGGAACTGCGTTTCTTCTTTGTCCGAGAAGAATTTTAAAACCTCAAAGGTGTGAACATTCGCGATCACGTGAATTTGTCTGTGTTTTTGCGTACAAAGAGATTGACGCCGCGGATGGCAGCACCGCGTGTCAGTTCGTTGCCGTGAGATGACGAGCGCTGTGATGTGTGGATAGCGGAGTGTCGGATTTGTAGCCTGTACTTGGGGGTTTTAGAGAGTGGGGGGTGAGGCAGCGTGAACTCCCGACAGCCGACGAGGAAAGAGCGCGGAGCCTGCTGTTCTCCCGCTGTCCCCTCCTCCGTGTGGGGGGCCCTGTTGCAGGAGGGCAGAAGCACTCGGTTCAGCTGCGTGAGGAGTAGAACAAAGTAGATCTTCTCCCGCTCCTGCTAACCTTCACGAACTCTAGATGTTGCAAAAAAATGCCGATCGGGAGAGTTGTGTGAAGTAGAGCATTAAAATATGTTCCTGAGTTTTGTTTTATACGCTTTCATACATAGCTTTTCTGAAGCATGTATGTTTTGTAAAGTTATTTTTTTTGTGTAGGCATTTTGATTGTGGCGAATGTGTTACTAATAGCTTCTTCTAATATGAAAGTACCTAATCTTAAAGTACGTTAGTTATTTGTGTGATGTCACATAGAACAGTCAGATGGTTCTCATGCTGTGGCCTCTGGGCCAGTGGCGTCAGTGTTACCTGGGAACTTGTTAGAAATGCAGATTCTTAGGTCCCACCCGGACCTGCCGAGTCAGAATCTCCGGGGTTGCCCAGCAGCTGATGCCTTATCGAGCCCTGGAAAGGATTCTGATGCCAGCCAGAGTTCAAGAACCACTTGTTCAAACCTTAATTGAGAGGTTCTTGTATTTTTCCTGTAGATGTACTGATAAACTTTGATGTTCTCAAGATTAAACTTTAAATTTTAATGTTTAAACACTAGACTTTAATGTTGCTAAGCAGCTGAAAGCTGGATCTGGGATCAATAAAATGATTTTTTTTTAAGGTCCCATTTATTCATTTGAGACAGAGAGAGAGAGCATGAGTGGGGGGAGGGACAGAGACAGAGGGAGAAGCAGGTTCTCCACTGAGCAGGGAGCCCGAAGTGGGATTCAGTTCCAGGACCCAGAGATCATGACATGAGCCAAAGGCAGATGCCCAACCATCTGAGCCACCCAGGCACCCCTCAATAAAATGATTTTGCTGCTGAGCAGGGAGCCCGCTTCTCCCTCTGACCCTCTTCCCTCTCGTGTTCTCTCTCTCTCATTCTCTCTCTCTCAAATAAATAAAATCTTTAAAAAAATGATTTTTATTTATCAACTCTTTTTTTTAAATTTTATTTATTTGAGAGAGAGAGCTTAAGCAGTGGGAAAGGGCTGAGGGAGAGGGAGAAGCAGAGACTCCCCGCTGAGCAGGGAGCCTGATGCGGGGCTCGATCCCAGGACCCTGGGATCATGGCCTGAGCCGAATGCAGACGCTTAACTGACTGAGCCACCCAGGTGCTCCAACTCTTTGTTTTTTAATATCAACAGGTGACACTTGGACAGAAACACTGGCCTATGTGTTCTTTTGGGGAGTTGCAAGCATTGGAACATTTTTCATTATTCTTTATAATGGCAAAGATTTTGTCGATGCTCCCAGATTGGTCCAGAAAGAAAAGATGGACTGAATTTGTGTCTGTGGAAAGCGGCTTGGCTTGGAAGATTCCATTATGCAGAACTGGAGTCTTTACTGACCCGCTTTCCACGTCAGCCCGAGGTCTTTTGAAAGCCTTTCTCCAGAAGCCTGCCCTCTGCTTCGTGTCGGGGGAGGAGGACCTGCAGTCGGCCCGGTGTTCCTGCCTTGACCATCTCTTCCCTACTGGGGGGCTCTCCTTATAATTGGAAGCTCTTCTGTAATTAAAAGGTCACCTGAATCCAGCTCTTGGAACAGAAGGAATCTATTCCTTGTCGATTTAATCAACTCTTGCAGAATAAGTAATATATTTAAGAACTCTAGCTTCTTTCCTTGTTTAAAATGGTAAAATTATTTTTCTAGCTCAGTTTCCTTATTGTCACTGTAGAAGCAGTTGCTGTTCGCAAGCCGACTGCCCCACACATCTTTGGACTTTTCTTAAGAGCTAAGTGATAAGCTAACGCACCTGTGTTGATGCTGCGTGAGTCTCTTGTAGACGTCAGGTAGTTAGCCAGAGAAGGGAGCCAGGTCTGGCGTTCTGTTGGGGTTTCTGTTGGGCTGCCTTCTGAGTTCAGCTTGAACTGGAGTGCAAAGAAGAAGTTCAGATAGGATTTATCTTTTTTAAAAGGTGTAAATGAAATCAAAGAATGTAAAGTCTGTGTCTTATGCTAAAGGTCCAAAGCTGCCTCTGTTTTAAGGATTTGCCGCAGCGTGGAAAAGACCCTCAGCTGGTCGGCTCCCCCTCCCAGCTGTGGTGTTCCCTTGGGGTTCATTCATCGAGCTGCGCGAGCCTTGGGGAGGCTCCACGCATGGCACCATCGACCCTTCTCACTCTGTAAAGGTTTTTATTAGCTATCAATAAGTGTCTGAAATTTAGTGCTTCCCGGTAGTTAGAGTTCTCCAAATCAAGGACCAACTTCATTGTTAATTTATGTGCAAAAGCAAGCCTGAAAAATATGCTTTAGAAGCTGTGCATAGTTCTAATTATAAGTTGGACTGTATATTCAAACTGTAATTATGAAGTTTAAATATTAGAAAAGTGTTAGTATACTTGCCACTATTTTAAAACCGATTAAATACTGCTACAATATTTGTGTTGTGCTTGAAAATATGTACAGTTTTTTTCAATAGTGGTCCTTAAATATCTCTCCAAGCGCCTTTATTTCAACATGACTTTTTTTTTCCAACATTATTTTTTATAAACATTAGTAAGAGTCGTTGCTTCTAGAAACTCAAAAGGAGAATAGCTGGAAGCCCTCTGTAGCTTAAAATCAGTCATTAAAACTCCCAGTAGGGTAAGTAATTAGAAATACCTATCCTTGACATGTAAATAAGCATAATTTGTTCCAAAGATGAAATGTTTGAAACGTGGTTCATGTCTACTGTAATATATTACTCAAGTGCTCCCGGGCATTTCATGTGAAGACCTGACTTCCACAACCACAGCAAAGACCAAGTGAGAGCCTCTCGTGTAGCTGTTCCGCAGTGGATGGACTGAAGCTGTCTTGTTAGAACCTAAAGTGTCCGTGTTCAGAGCCCTGCTGTGCTGTGATTTCTAAATTCATGTACTGTACATCCGTAAGTGAAAATAAATGTCATACTCTTTTCTAACCACCGTTGGTATCATTCCTATACTTTGTCTTGAAAGGGATATTCTTTTTTTATTTTATAATTTTTTAAAAAGATTTTGAGAGCACAAGCAGGGGGAGTGGGAGAGGGAGAAGCAGGCTTCCCGCTGAGCAGGGAGCCCGATGCGGGGCTCGATCCCAGGACCCTGGGATCATGACCTGAGCCGAAGGCAGACCGACTGAGCCACCCAGGCGCCCCTTTATTTTAGAATTTTAGAACTCACACAAAGCAGTGCAGGCAGGGGCTTTATAGAAAAGTAGTGTAAGTAAGCAAGAAAATTCATAGCTTCTGAAATCCTACTTTCCAGTTATCACTTGAGAAATTGTGTTCATCTGTGTAATTATTTTTTAGTTAAAGATAAAACCAGGGAAATATTTAGTAAAGTGTGACGTCCATAAAAAGATGTCCCCTGCATCCCACCCCTCCCCCAAGTTAAGTTTTTCATTATGATCCAGGTCTCACCTTGGCAGAGGGACAGTGTCGCTTACTAGAAAGCAATCTCTCGGGCCACGGAATGTGTCCGTGACAAGGTGGGGAAGCACCTGGGAGGCCTCCAGCCACGTGGAGGGGAGTGAGGTGAAAGTCCTGGGGGTTGGGATGTGGAGCCTGCCGTCCCCCTCGTGAGCCGAGCAGAGCCGCCTCAGGCTGTGTCGGGCCCGTCCCCGGTGTCGGCTCTCTGCATGGGCTCTAGCAACTTCCTGTCCTGCCCAGGCTGGTGAACATGAGCGGCTTCCTGCGAAGGGGTTTTCAGGAATTCTCTACCACCCACCCCTGTGACCTTCTGTCCTTCCCTCCGATACGCTAATTGGTGTTTTGTGCCTGGTAACCTCTAGCTCCTTCCTTCCATGGGGTAAAAAGAAAGGTTAATGACGCTCTGATCACCTGGTTATATATCCTTCAGTACGAATGAGATACTAGGCCGTGTGTTACCCATGGCGTCTGTTTGTGCTCTTATTTGCAGCTCCAGAATGACAAAGCTTTGTCCCGTTGAGGATTCTGGGACCAGGGGGTGGGGGTGGGAGGGGTGGGGCCGGTCCCCAGAGGTATGTGACGCAGGTTCGTCAGTCCTGACAGACTAGGATGTTCTGTGGTGTCAGGACTGGAATTGGAGGTGCGCTGGGGGTGGCGGGGGAAGTGGCTTAAACAAACCAGGCTCTTGGGGTTTTATCATCCAAGAGTCCCGATGTCAGAAGAAAAGTATCCCAATAAGGATATGTTATGGTAAGTTTTTAGAATTCCATGTCCGTTGCCCCGTGAGGCTCCCCAGCATGGCCACTTGGCTCATGGAAGCCAGCAAGACCGAAATGCCAGTCTTTCTCATGACCTAATCTCGGAAGTGTCGCCCCATCATGTCTGCCATTCTCTGTGGGTCCGAAACCAGTCAGTGGATCCAGCTCACGCAAGGGGAGGGGAGGGACCACACGGGGGCATGAGCGCCAGGAGGTGGGCATCCCTGGGGCCATCTTAGAAGTCGGCCACCGCAGCCAGTGAGGAGCAAGACTCCGGGCTGGTGCCGCAGAGAGCCCGGTGGCCTCCTGCCAGGCGGTGCAGCTTAGGCCAGGACCGACGGCTTCTGGTAACCTAACTCTGCATGGCAAACTAGCCCCGCAGTGGCGCAGAACGGCGATAACCATTTCTGCTCAACAGAACCCTGCAGTCTGGGCAGGGCCTTGTGGGCATCGCTCATCCCTGCTGCACTTGGCACCGGCCAGGTGGCTCCGAGGCCGGGGCCCTCTGTCACCAGCCGCTTGCTCTCACCTGGGAGAGGGGTGGGCGGCAGGGGAGCGGGGAGAGAGAGGAAGTGGAAGCAGGAGGGGGTGGGGAGGCTGGAGGAGGAGACAGACACTGCAGTGTGCAAGGACCTCCCCACTGTTGGCTAGCTCTGGGCTCCCTGCCCTCCGGGGAAGGAGCGCTAGGGAAGAAGGCGCCTTGCCGTAGAAGCTCAGTACCGCGGCTCAGTCTAAAGCTTCGCCGCTTTCCTCCGTCCTGTGCTTTAGGGGCCCGTAACAGAATGGGGGCGATCAGGCCCTGCCCCTGCGGAGGCCCGTGTTCTTCCCAGGGCCACCCCTGCGTCCTCCCAGAGGGGTTAGCACAGGCCTTGCTTGCTCATCTTGCTTCACATTTCCCCGCACGCCTTACTAGTCGAGTACATCTGTGTATCCCTAGACAGGTGTGTCACTGTGTGCACACTCAGCCTGGTGGTTCTCATCCGTGGTGGTGGTCCCAGCTGTCGTCCCTTCCTGCCAGTCTGTTTATAGTGAATGAATTTACGACAGTCTCCGTGTTCATCCGGATTTATAGATCACACTTCCCTTTTTATGCGCTCCGGTCTGAGGCTGATGGACATTTCGGTGGTTTCTGGTTGGTAGCTCTTGCACTCCATACGGCTGCGTGCCTTCCCCACGCCTCCTGGCTCACGTGGGAGTGTGTTTCTCCCTGTTCTCTGCCCGGTAGGAGGACGAGGAGCCAGAAATGTACAAGGATAACATGAAATCATGTTCTAAATGGCTTGTGCCATTTATATGCCCAGTGGCTCCACGTGACTACCAACGCTCGGTATGCCAGACTTCCTAAGTTTTTCTTCGGTAGGTATAAAGTGGTATCTCATTCTGGCATTTCTCCAATCCCTGATGAGCCTGAGCATCTTTTCACCATTCCTTTTTTGGTCATCGGTGTTCCCGTTCTGTGCCTTGTTGAGGTCTTTTGCCAGTTTCTGTTAGACTGTCTGTCCTTCTTGATTTGTTGTAAACTTCTTTGTATTCTAGAGAATTGTTTGTTGGTTATATGTGTTATATAAATCTTCTCCCACAGATCATGCAGGGCAGGGCCCCCATGTCAAACCCTCAGTGGGATTCTGTTGCTCTTTGAAGAAAATCTAAGCCCCCTTGCCTGGCCCACAAGGCCTTACTGACCTGACCCTGCCCACTCTTCCAAGCCCACCTCCGATCATTCCCCCCATTCCAACCACTGGCCTCCTTTCTGCTCTTTCTCACCTCAGGGCCTTTGCACGTGCTGTTGCCTCTGCCTAGACAGACATTCCGTCCTCAAAGCTCCTCCTCAACCACCTGACTGAAGCAGTATCCCTCTCACACCCTCCCTTGACCCATTTCTTGCCTTCTTAGAAACGATCGCAGTCTGTACTCATTTGTTACCCATGATCGTCACTCTTCCCTCCCAGAATGTAAGTGCCATGAAGGCCAGGGACCGTGTCCGTTCTGTTCAGCACCGTCCCTAGCACCTACCCTGGGACTGGTTTGTAATGCACCAGTTGGTGCTCTCATTGAAGGCTGATACTATGCAGGTGGGCCACAGTCAGGAAGAGGTGGTGCCTGTGTCAGATACTGGTCAAGACATTCTGGTTAAGAATTTCCTATTTGTCAGTAACATTTTGGCCTTACAAGTGGATGTTTAAATCTGTTACTTATTTTTCTTCCCCTGACTAATGTCGAGTTGAAACTGATGGGGGGTGGTGGTTAATTCTCTGCCCCAGCTTTCCTGTCAAGTAGAACAGCCACAGATTAATCTTTCTACGGAATTCGGGCAGAGGTCGAACACAATAGTTTGCACACGCCCCCTCTGCTCCCAGGACGGTTGTAAGGGCACACTCATGCCTCCTGCGGTTTCTCGTGGCCTCAGCCAGAGAGAGACCCTGAAACGGGCAGGCTGCCCAGGACACCTCTCAGCGGGGTTGAGAAGATTCTGAGCTCACACCCTGTTTCACACCCAGCAAGGGAGACATAATTTTTCTGACTTTTCTTAGGGAATCTAACCATCACGTGAGGGTCTTTGTACACCGCATCAGTGTGGCTTCGCTGGCTCCATGCGGGAGACATGGGGAAGGTGACAGAAACAAGACGCTGGGTGGATCCTCCTTTATTTGCCATGTTTTGCGAATCAGCTCCTCTGTTTACATAATGAAGGGAAATCTTGTGTGAAGAGAGAGCTCTTAAAACCACAGCCAGTGTAGGGTTTTATTTATGAGGACAATTGCTAAAAACCCAGCTGTTTCCCTCCCTGATTGCGTAGAGCAAAGCCAAGGGCCATTATGTCTCCAGCATTAATAGCAAGCTCCCTGGAGCCCGCGATCTGGCCGTGGCATCCTGGTGACTCTTACGTGGACAGGGATGGAGCGTCCCTTTTCTCCCTCCAGCCCTCTGGGAGGAGGGTGGACGAACACCAGATGACCACTTTCGTGCAGTACCTAGAAAACGGTCAACCAAGGATTTTTTGAGACGGGACTTAACTACGGGTTCAAGAGGATGCTTGAGAACTATTCTGCTCTTCATGAAGTTCACAGAAACCAGAATAAAACTGAATCAAAACCTGAGGCCTTTTCATCTCGAGCACATTATTCTAGGACAGCGTGACTTCATCTGTCCGACTTTGGGGCGCAAAAATTATTCTGCAGAAGTGGCTTTTCCATACAATTGAAGGGCTCAAAAATGCTTTCAAACGTTTCAAGGTCATTTTTGATGTAAATATTCCTAAATGCACGACATGTTGTGGGGCCCTGGCCCTCGGGTTTGGCTGGCTCCGGGCGGGGCCTGGGTGGGCACGGGGAGATGTCAAGGCTCGCTCACAGGTGGTTCGGATGGGCGGCCAGGGGGTAGAAGCAGTGACACATAGTAACTGAATACAGGAATGAGTGAGGGCAGTGTTGGCCTCCACGGTCCTGAGGATGCTTGGCATTTGGGGCTGATAACCCTGCTGATGCCGGACCCCAGGAGGGGTGGCCAGGGTTGTTAAGACCGTGACCATGCCTGTGGGCTCAGGGGCAGGGGGTCCTCTCTGTAGGGATTCAGGAGCCGTGTATTTGACATTGAGTGTGCCCAACTCCTCAAGCCCTGGTGGGTAAGGTTTGTCGACACTAAACCCTCTGATGAGAAATCAGAGGACTGGGTATTTGTGGCTAGTAAATGCTGGTGCACACATTTTAAAGGCAAGCAACCTTTTTATAACTGGCCGTGAGGTGGAGCTGCAAAATATTGATAAGATGGCTATAAAAAAAGGCAGAAGTCCTTCCTAACGCCTATTTTTGTTATATAGGACACTTAGATCATGAAAACGAAGTAGAGAAAAAAAAAAAAAACCCTCCAACTGATGTCCCACATGAGTGTCTTCGAAGATGTTTGTACAAATCTACCCAAAGAAACTTCCCTGAATCCTGTATGTCGAGGAAGCACGGAATGTTAGGGCAGGAAGGGGCCGGATCCGCTTGGGGATGACCTTGACCTACTTATTGTGGTTAAAAAAAGACTCAGGAGACGTGGGCACGGTGCACTGATGCTGTATCATAAATACGGTGTCTTCAGTTACAAGAGGCTCTGTTTGAGTTACATACACTCTAGAAAACTTATGTACAAATAATTTAAAATGGATTGTAAGTGATGTTCATGGTCTTTGCTCTAATGAGTTGGCCACCATGTCCAAATATGACACCTTCTATGGGAAAGTTGGATTTACTTTCACCCTGGACGTGGCTCTGGCATCTTTTCCAACACCCCGGGGTAGGGGCTGTCTGCACGGACTGCTCAGGTGGTTTGGAGTTGCGTGCTGTAATTGGGGGGACCGGGCCTGGACCCACTGTGAGAGATCTCAGATCACAGAAGTGACCCCCTTCGTGGACCCCAACAAAGGCCTCCCTTCTGCATGGCCAGTCATGTTAGTGAAGAACACAGCAGTTGCATATTCACTATGACTCAAAAAAAAAAAAAACTTGATTTCACACCAGTGACATTCAGATCTGTCATCTCAGGCACTTGAAAAAACCTCCTTTCCAACCGATCTAAAAAAACAATTGCCCTCTGATATTTTGGGATTTCTTCAGAAGGAAAAGACCACTTAAATTTTATTCCATAAAAATTATAGTCAAATTTCAGCTCACAGTGGGTCTTAATCCTAGGACTTGCCTAGAGTCAAGAAAGCAATTGTCTTCAAGACTGGCCTTGAAAAGCCCGTGTCTCTGGTGACAAGGAGGCAGCACCGTGCGACCTTGGGGGGACGCAGAGGGGAGCAGGGGCCACTCGGCGGGGGGGTGGGTGTGGGTCCTCCCGAGGGAGCCTTCTTCCTCCACAATTCTTCTTGATGGACTCAGGAAGACGACGGGCTGAGTACTTCCGGAGCAAATATTTTTACAGGCAGCTAAAGGAGATGCCACCTGTAAATCGTAGCTGCAGGGCAGGGAGCAGCTGACCACGGTCTCTGAGAAGCCCAGTCCTCAGGCCACGGGGGGCGTGTCCCCCCTCTTGAGGCAGCGCATGATGAAAGTCCCCAGGGCCACCAGGGGGATGCACATGATGGAGGAGGCCACCAGCAGCCCGATGACGGCCAGGGCGTATGGGGGGTAATCCTTGGTCACAAGCTGACCCTGAAAGGAGAAACTGAGGGTCAGCAGGAGGGGCTGCTGCAGGCTGAGCGTGGCTTGGCAGAGAGGCTGTGTGCAGTGGGGTTGTCTGGGGCCCCCTGGCTCTGCAGCTCACTAGCAAGTGTGCTGGGCCGACTGGTCCCCCTTACCTTCTTTCTCTTCCGTACACCTCACCCATCGTGCATACAGCCACTATTTTGGCACTACCCCTGTAGAGTCACCCCAAGAATAATCAAGGGCCTTCCACTTGAGGGACCGTGCGGGGCCCCTGCATGGAAGGGGGCTAACCTTAGCCCAGTGCTGTCCAACAGAACCTTCTGTGAGGGTAGAAATGTTCCATATCGGTGTTGTCCAACATGGCAGCCACAGACACAGGGCGCTACTGAGCGCTTGAAATGTGGCCAGTGAGAGTGAAGAACTGAATTTTAATTTTGATTGAGTTGTAATGAATTGAAATGTGAATCACCCCATGTGGCTGTTGGCTACCCTCTTGAACGGCACAGCCCTAGTCAGAAGTCTTGATGAACCTCTGGATTTAGTCCCTGGATGGTTCCCTGAATGCACACGCATTAAAGCTGATGAGAAATGAGGCCAAAAAGCCCATAAAGGTCACCTCTCCAGGAGGGAGCCACGGAACAGCTACATCCGGGGGAAGCGGGTGTTTGCTGTCAACCAAGCATGGTTTGTAAACCAAAACGCTGCTTAGAGTGTGGTGTGGGAAACCAGCCCACAGACTTTTGGTTGCTCGTCTCGTCTCTTGTTTTGTTCTGTCCTGACCAGTGCAGAAAGTGGGGAGGGGCGGGGTGACATTTAGAAGCTGTTGGAGCAATTTGACAGCTTCATCTTGTGTCTGTTGAATATAATAAGTGATTGGAGCTTGTATTCTATAGATCTTTTTCTCATTTCACTTTTCAAGTGGTTCCCTGTCCTTGCATCTTACAAAAGTATCAGGCTGCTATGGATTGGGGAAGACTCCCCGGTCCCCCGGCCACGGCTGGAGAGGCCCAGCCGCCGGAACCAGGGGTGGGGGCGCCTTCGGCCGCCATCGGTCACGTTCGCTATGAAAGCGCGTCTGTGTAGGGGACAGCCCGGGCTGGCTGTTCAGACTCTGACACACTGTCCTGCTGCCCTGAGCGAGCCTGTTCTGTTCTAGCTGCACGCGGAGCCGGGCTCTGCCGGGATGTGGCACCCCGCTGCTAACGGGGTCCCCTCAGGCCCCTGCGGTGTCCCTTCCAGGGCTCAGGGGCCCGGCCCTCCAGGCTCGCTCGGCCTTCCCCGAGGAGGCCCAGTGGACAGAGCTCAGAGGGCCTGGGGCGGCGGCGGCGGCGGAGGAGGAGAGTGCTGCCGGGGCTGGGAACCAGCGCCGTGCAGGGGACCTTCTCCCGGCCTCCCGGAAAGGCCCCCTGGGAAGTTCCGGAGGGAATCCTACTCACTTTCCTGGAGCACCTGTAGAAAAACCAGAGCTCACTTCTGCTCTCCTGGGCTGAGTGTTTTTCAATGCCTGGGTGATGTTTCCGTGTCGTGACAAATAACCTGCCCACACCAGGGAAATGGGTCTTTGGTTTCAGCAAACGTAAAGCCAGGGCTTGAGAGCGAGCCCGGGGGCCCTGAGACGGAGGGTACCTGGGCGGCGTCCCAGGCTTGGTACTGCAGGGTCCCCGTGAGGATGTAGTCACTCAGGTAGAAGACAAAGAGGCTGATGATGAGCAGCGGGCTCACGCCGGCCCACATGGCCTTCCAGTACCAGTTCAGGGCGCGGCCAGTCATGGCCTTGAGGTCACTTTCAAATCTATTTGGAAAATGGGGAGAAAGTGGATTATCCATGCTGTTGGGGCAAGGGGGGCCCGGCTTTCATATCCATTTGCTGAGGAAGATTCTGTTCTGCGCACCACCGACGATCACCTCTCCGGGGTCCCTCTCTGATGCCTTCCGGGGAGAGGGTGTGCGGGGTGGGGAGCGGAGAGGGGCTGAGGCCGCCACAAAGCAGGGCAGCAAACCAGCGGGCCGCTCTCCATGGCGCTAGAAGTGGGCAGGGAGAGGGGCGGGGCGGGTTGAGGCGAGATGGTCACCAGCTGCAGCCACGGCCACTTGCCACACTTGGGCCTGGGGCTTGTCCCACAGAAGCCTGCAGACCTCCAGCTGCTGCTGACCTGGCTGGACCCCGGGTTCCGGGCCACGAAGGCTCCTGTGCTTCATGTGAATACCTGGGATTTTCAAGACGACACGTTCTTTTGTTCCTTCACATCCCCCCCCGTCCCCCCCCCCGCCCCTTTCCCGGATAGAGAGAAGTGGGGGGGAGAGCTAGCGGGCTGCCGAAGAAAGGGTGACGTGGCACTGTTGCTCAGCGGTCACTAGATGGCGCTGTCCCCTGGGCCAGCAGAGGGTCTGCCCTCTCCCGGCCATTCCCGGATCCTGCCCCTTACATTACAAACTCTGCCAGACACCGTGGGTTTCTCCCTCCCTCCGGCCCTCACCACTTAGCACCACCCCTTTGCATGGTCTTGTGTCCCTTCTCCAGCACCTCCCCTGGGCCCTGGCACCTCCCTGGTCCTCTTTTCTCAACCTCTTTTCCTGGGAAACACCTACCGTCGCAGGGGACCGATCTGTTTCTCCCTCTAGACTGCAATTTCCTAGGTGACCGACTTGTCCCGTTGACCCAGGACGTCCCCAGTGTTAGCACCGAATGTCCCCCATCCCGGGAAACCCCTCGGTCCCAAGAAAACAGGGAGAATGAGTCCACTCTAACCCGAATGTCTTCGATAGGTAGCAAATGGGAGGGATGGATACAAAAGAAGTCTTTCTTGACCGAAAACGTTTTGGAAATGCTACACATTATACCCCTCTTTGAGATTCACAATGGTCTTCAAGGCTCCAAGAAGTCCTATAGGAAAGAAATGTTGGTTTTGTTTAACTTATGATGTCCCGAAATTATTTGATCACGGAAGTCCCTTGGTGTGACAGGGGACCCCAGAGCTTCCAGGGACACGGTGGGAAACGTGGCTCAACGGGTCTGGTTTCTAGAGTCATGGCTGGTCCTCTCCACTCCCACCCCCCCCAAACCAGTTGGGAGGATCAGAAAAGACTGGGGGGTGGGGGGCAACACGGACACACCTTTGTAATCGGCTCACCTCTGAGCAGTGCTTCCCACAAGTGTAATGTGCCTTGGGCCCCTCCCATGTTAGAAGGTAGGATCTGAGTCAGTGGGCCTGGGCGGCCCGAGATCCCCCCGCATTTTCAACAAGCTCCCTGATGATGCTGAGGCTGCTACTCTGGGACCACACCCAGGGCAGCAAGGCTCTCTAGACCAGTGGTTCTCAGACTGAGCTCCCCGGACTCCCCCGGCAACTCCTTAGCAACGTGAGTCCCTGGACCAGTCTCGGCACCTATGTAATCAGAGCCCTGGGGTGAGGCCCAGCGGTCAGTGTCGGAACCGGCCCTCCACGCTCAAGTTTGGAAGCCGCTCTAGACCCCTGGTCTCAGCCCAGCAGCACACTGCATCATCTGGGGGAGATTTAAAAACATTCCAGTGCTGTATCATGCCCTGGGATCAAGAACCTGACATCTTGAATTTGCCACATTTTCTAGGGTGTATCAACTGGACTTTGGTCAGCATGTTCGAAAAATACTGATGTTTACCGATGATCAGAGTGTCTAGTGCCTGGAGGCACGGTTCCCTGCCCCAGTGAGCCGCTGCAGGGTCAACAGGCGAACATCCCACAGTAAAAAGTTAAAATATAGAAAGCGGAGAGAGGAGATACTGGTTGAAGTTGGGAACGAGGCAGAGAATTAGCTGGGCAAAGGGAAAAGCAAATGCCAAGCTGGAAGAGAAAAGTGAAATGCATGTACGAAGGGGCCGCTTTCTTTGTGGGGTGTCGCTTTCGTGGGCATGTCCCCCCAGCAGGTGTCAGGGGCGGGGCCTCCTCACCTCCGCAGCCCGTACACGTAACACACGGCGATGGTCTCCACCAGGACGATGAGCAGCAGGGACAGTGTGGCAGCGTATTCATTAAATATGTCGAACCAGTAGTTGCCGGCCTCCATGGTGAACACCAGGCCGATGACACAGTTGACGAAGCACACCAGACCTGGGGCCACAAGACCACACGCTCACCTGCCTGAGACGCCCACCCATTCAGCCAGTTTCCTGTGCCCCAGTGGAGCCACAGACCCCAAGGGGACGCGGCCATGGACTGGCCTTTCTGCCTGTGTATGCCACAGGTGTGTGTGTTCAGGGGGCAACAATGGTGTCCCAAGGAGTGTGTGTCTGCACAAGTCACTGATGTTAATTCAGGGAGCTGTCCTGCAGGGGGCGTCAAGCTCAGTGGAAAAGAGAAAGTTGTGGGCACTGCTGTCTGGGGGAAGTGGGGGGGGGTCCCACCCTGCCTGTGGGTCTGGTGATGCTGTTTACCCCAACAACTCAGCCTCTGAGCTTATGGGAGGTGAATCGGGGCACCCATCTCAGGACCTCCTAGGGAGGACTCACGTCTGGCCAGAAGAGGGGGCAGGGAGGGGAGGGGAAGACAGGAATGTTCACCCAGCTCCCCACTATACATGCCCCTGGCACGTGTCATGCATTTGGCTCCAATAGCCTGGGGAGCCCCCTTTCACAGACGGGAAACCCAAGGCTCAGAGAGGAACTTTCCCAACATCCCACAGCATGGAAGTGGTGGAGTCGGGGTTCAGACGGAGGCCCTTCTGCCTCCAGAGCCCAGGTTCCTGTCCCAGTCTCCACTGGCTGACACCTCCAGGGACCCCACAAAGTATTTGACTCTCAAGCTCCCGCCTGCCCCTCCCACCGCCACACCATGTCGCCAAGCCCCCGTGCCATCTTGCGGGGACACACCAGGAGAAGGGGCCACGTGCTGGCTGGGAGCTAACAGCACGCATCATGCAACTACAGAGACCAGGGGCGAGGAGCAATGCTCAGTGCTCGAGGGCGCTGACAAAGGGTGAGCAGCTCTACCTGGCTGGCCAGGACTTTAAGGGCATGGGATGGGAGCTGGGTGGGATTCGGGCTGGGAGAAGGGACGTTGTAGATGTGGTGGGATGGCGTCATCGTGGGGCAGGGGTCGGGGCCATTGGGTCCCCCAGACACCGCCAGGTAGGATGATGGAGCAGATGGATGGTGGCATGAAGCAGGGAGAGGGGTGGTTAGAAATACAGGTTCCTTCCCTAGCAACCCAAATGCCCCCCGGCGTGCGTCGTCTTATAGGGAATCTTTTATCACGCAGGCGGGAAAGGGACAGACCGACGGCCACTGGCAACAATGGGGTGGACCGCCCAGAGTTTGGTGAAGACAAGAGACACAAAGAGCACAAACGGTGTGATTTCATTTATATGAAATTAAAGAGGGGAAAAACAATCCTAAAGTGTTAGCAGTCAGAGAGAGGTGGCATACTGACTGGGAAGGGGTGGGGAGGGGCTCTCGGGGGTGCTGGAAATGCTCCGCATCTTGACTTCGGTGGTGGTTACTTGGGTGGAAACATGTAAAAATCATTGAGATCGTGTTTAAGAAATGTACATGTTACAATTGTTATACTTCGTTTGAAACAAAGACCCAGGCAGATTCGCTCCTAGCCTGAAGAGTTTTGAGCACCATGTTGGTGGGTTTGGCCTTCCCCAAGCCTGGGGTGGCCACTGGGCTTCCCCGTGATGGAGAACCAGAGGCACGGGCGAATCACGTGCACCAGGTCCCAGATGGCCCCGAGGAGGAGACCACGGCAGGCCCGCCGGGAGGTGGCCACCTTGACGAGCACACAGCTCATCTGCTTGCGCCCCAGGCCCGGCCGTCCCCGAGCCCCACCTCCCCCATGGATGGGCCCACTCACCGGAGATGGCCTCCTTGGGCAGGTGGCTGGAGATGACCTTGTTGTCAGTCAGAGGCGTGAGGATGGCCGCCGTGTTCCCCAGCATGCTCCCAATGCCCAGCATCAGCAGCATGAAGAAGTAGAGCGCAGACCACAGCTGGGACACCTCCATGTTTTTAATGGCCTCGGTATAGACGATGAAAGACAGGCCAGTGCCCTGGACCGCCTGCCCGTGGTAAGAAGACAGCAGTTACACCCCCAAGGGGCTTGGGACTCCTTAAGCACACTTGATGCGAAGCAACTTGGGGGACCTGGGGGGTGGCCAGGGGAAGCCACATGCTGAGGCTGGGTTTGCCATCCGCACACCGGCCCCTCGGGCTTAGTGGGGCTCGGTAGAAATGTGAGCCGTCAGGAGCCCGTATTTGCAAAGTGTGAGGAGACATTTCAGTCATTTCGGAACACTAAGCTCCCCTCTCTGGCTCCAACTCACATCCACTCTGGACGAAATACAGTCAAACAAGGTTTGGGTAATTTGTTTCCAGTATCATGACCACCGAGGCGTTCTGAGGCCTCAGTGGCTGGGAGGCGAGGTGGGCGGGTGGAGCCACGGGAGCTGGGAGGGCAGGGTTGCTCCGTGGCCAGATCCACGGAGGATACCACTGTGGTGGGGATTCGACCTGTGGAAACAGAGCCTGGAGCTCCTGCTTTAAGACAAACCCTCCAAGAGGGTTGAAAGAGGTCTTAGGTTGGGGGGGGTGCCCTCTCTGGGGCCAAGCTCCCCCAATTTAGACCCGAGGGACCGCCAGGGAGGATCAAGCAGCAAGCTTGCGAACAGATTTATAAACCTACAAGAAGACAAGCTACTGAGGAAAGAATCAGTGGGAATAATTCCCAAGATGACAGATGTTGGTTGGATTGGCAGATGCATGGCATACCAATGAGCTTAGTGGGATTCGCCGGCTCTGGGTGCAGACAACAGGCGGTGATCCTTTGCAGAGAATTTACAAACAGTAACGAAACCTGCTAAAGTTGGCTTGCTTTTTACCGTTATTATGAGCCAACAAATTCTCAACAGTGCCAGTGATAAAACAGACTGCCTTCACTCTCCTGCCCAAGGCCACCCCCCCCCAGAACAGCTATGTACGATCTTTTCAAAGAAGCAGAAGATAAAATTGCCAAGATAAACATATCACAAGAAACTATTAGCCTGAAAAGCAAATTTGAAGGAAAAAAAAATCGTGTCTAACAAATTATTGAACCGAAAGACTCCATCAACAGCTAAATACCGCTTGCAGCTGAAGAGAAAATTAGGGAACCGGGAGGCATATCCCCGGAACAGATCCATGATGAAGAAAAAAAAAAAGATAAGAAGTTGGGAAAACATAAAAGAGAAATGAGCGGACGCGCAGGGTCGGATGTGAAGGTCTGGAAGGAATTCTGACACAGAAGTACGGGCAATGATTAAGAGGTAACGCGTATGAATTTTCCAGAACTGATAAAGACACATGGATCCGTGGATCCAGGAAGCCCAACCTCACCCAAGCCACGTTGGATAAATAAAAAATACACCTGCACTTAGGTGGCTGAGACCAGAGTCTAAGGGAAGGGCACAGAGAAATCAGAGCGAAAGCACTGGGCAGCCGAGTGCTTCCAAGAAGGATAGGACATTTCAAGAGCAACCAGTGGAAGCCGGAATCACATGGCAAACATCTCTGAAGTGTCCAGAGACGATAACTGCTAACCTGGAATGTTCCACGCAGGAGAGACAGTCTTTCAAAAGAGTGGACTGAATATCGACATTTGCATACAGACAATACCCAAGGAAATTTATCATCAAGAAACAGGTACACCTGGAATGAATATAGCCCCGTAATTATAATGGAATTAAGATTAAAGGGGTGAAAAAACAAGCTGCTCTAAAGGAATGCATTTTAAGGGAGAAAACAATCCCGGAAGATGTCTGGGGTGCCGGAGGAAATGGTGAACAGGTGAAAAGGCAAACACTCAGGGAAAGACACAGCGGACACAGACGGTATTTAAGACTAGAGGGACGAGATGAGCGGGCACTATGGTACTTGTTCTGTTTGGGCGGGAAGTCAAGATCCTGTTGAACTTCAGATTTGGTTGAGTTAAATAGGCATGGAACAAATTCGGGAGGATCACTAGATCAGTTCCAAACAGCAGAGATCCCAGCATGACCGTGACAGAAACAGCTCCAGGCCTCGGGACCCTCAAAGGTAGCACCCACAGATGGACTCAGGAGGACAAAAGTTAATGACAAAGGCCCCCTGTTGGGTATGAACCGGCAGGTCTCCCCACCCCCGCACGCTCACAGCGGCCTAGGCATTTGCAAGGAAGGTGTCACTACCTCTGGGAAATGACACACAGGTTGGACACTGAGGCTGACTGCAGACTCCTCCTCGGCTTGCACTTGTCCCTGTGGGCAGCTCTTGGCGGAGGGAAGCAAGCCGAGACCTGGCCCGCGCCTTACCGTGGCCAGCTCTGATTGCAAGCTGCAGTTTTTCATTTGCGGGAGCACCTCGCTGTATTTGCCGGGGAAGGTGGACTCTAGGTAGCTCTTCACCTGCTCCAGGTTGCTGGCTGTCAGAAAGCCATCTTCCAGGTCAAAAGAATTGGTCAGCAGCAGAATCACCCTGCAGAGCAGAGCACCAGATGGACCTTCGCTGATTAGAAAGGCCACGGTCACGGAACCCTCTTGAAGCCTGGATGCTAGAGGTCCCTCCCCTCTGATCGGGCAAGGTCTCTCCAACAAAGGGACTCTGTTGATCAGTGACCAGTGACCTTTTAAAGTTTGCCGGCGGGCTGGGGGGGTTGCGGGTTGAATGGCTTTGAAGGAGCGTCAAGTAGGACCGGAGATGAGAAACCAACCCACCCAGCTAGGCCACGTTCACGTCTGGGCCAACACTGTCCGACAGAAAGTTTGTGATGATGGGAATACTCTATGTCGGTGCTGCCCAGTGCGGCCCCCACTAACCATGGGGGGCTGCTGAGCGCTTGAATGTGGCAAGTCTAACTGAGAAACCCACTTGAATTCATTTACAGGTAAATGGAAATCAATTTAAACAAAAATTTAATTCAGTGACTTAATTTAACTTAAAATCACAACCGCTTCAATTGATTAAAATTTAATCAACTAATTAGACTTTTAAAAATTAATTATGTAAATCCATCCCCATTTCAATCTGTCAGTAGCCACGTGTGGCTAGTGACTCCCGCACGGGACCTGGATGAGGTTTGTCGTGTTTTGGGTAAGGGGAGGGGGGAAGAGAGCAGATTCTGGGCTCTCCGTGGCTCACCCAGAGAGCGCTCGGTTACTTCCGAGGTCAGGGAGACGGGGAAGAAACCAAGGCTTGTCTGTCGCACTGCCCTCAGCCCTCAGGCAGGGGTGCCCGGGTTGGGGCCCCGGATGGAGGGCTGCACAGCCGCTGCCTCACGCCCCTCGCCTTCCCGGCGGCCCTGGGAGCCTGGGGGAGGCCCCGCCACCCAACGCCCCGGGCTCGCGGGGACGGCCCCCCGGGGCGGGCTTACTTGTTCAAGCAGCTCTCATAGTTGAAGGTGGCCTTGAAGCCGTAGATGGAGAAGGTCACGATGCTGGCGAAGACGGAGGTGGAGCTGTTGATGAGGGACACGATGATGGCGTGCTTCTGGCAGTTGTTGGACGGCTCGTTGTAGCTGGCGAAGGCGATCAGGCTGCCGAAGCCCAGGCCCAGGGAGAAGAAGATCTGCGTGGCTGCGTTGATCCAGGCCTTGGGGTTGGCCAGCTGCTCTAGCTGCAAAGCCGGGCAGGGGATGGGGCCGCTGAACCAACCCTGTGACCCCCTGGCAGGGGCAGGAGGCCCGGTGAGGGGGACCGAGCGTGCCTATGACCCCCGGCCCCGCGGGAGCCTGGCCACTTCCCCAGCAGCCCGCAGCACGCGTGGCTCACGTCCCATCCTCCACAGCGCCTTTCCCCGCGGACGTGTGCAATTGAAAAGGGCGGGGTGAAGTGATTTAAGACACTGGGAGCCATTTGGAATGTGGGGGGGGCACCTCAGGGGGGGCGCTGCCACAGTCATTCTGTTTCCAGACTTGCTAAATGAAGAACCTGTTTTGTCCCAAAGGCAATAGTGCCCCCCCCATCTCCACACACCCTGCCGATGGCTGAGCATTGGCTGTGGGGTGCAGGGGAGTGGGTGGGCTGGGGAGGGATCACAGGATACCCTGCGGAGTGTGGATTCACCCCTGTAGGGAAAGGGGTGCGTGGAGGTGAGCAGGCAGGAGAGAGAGAAGTGGTTGGATGATAAGTCACATAGTCCACAGGCTGCCAGGAGGGTGCGAGGTGAGAGTGGGGGGGCCAGGAGGCCAGACATGGGGCTCGGGTAGCAGTCGGTTGGGGTGCAGGGAGGACGGGGAGGACGGGCGGACGAAAGACTCAGTGTCCCCAGAACGAACAGGACTTGGGGCCAGCCTGGCTGAGGTGACCCAGCGCCCATAGGTAACCCACACTGCTCCCCCAGCCTGGTGGGCTCCCACCCACCTCCCTGGGTCTCCCCCTCTTCCCACCCATCCTGGAAGACGGCAGGTCCCCCTCCCTCCAGCCTGTACCTTGGGCGTGAACATGTACGCCAGGCCGTTGGTGGCTCCGTGGAGCGTGAGGCCCCTGACCAGGTAGATGACGAGCACACAGTAAGGCAGCAACGCGGTGAAGTATACCACCTGCGGGCACCAGAGGGCACCAGAGGGCAGCGTCAGCCTCCTGGACACCTGACACCAGCCACCACCGGCCCCCTTTGTCCCTGGGACAGACCCCCAGGGGGTGGTCCCCACAGAACATTCCCCCGTGTCAGGCGTTCAGGCTACTGACGGCTGCAAAGCCAGGACCACTGGTTCTGAGTTTGGGCAGGGGAGCTGGGGTGCTGGGATGCCTGTGCCCGCCTCTGTAACCACCAGGAAATCTGCGTCAGTAGGACCAGAGGAAAATGGGTACGAGGTCTCTGCCTTCCACCCTCCCTCCGACAGGACCTTATTCCAGAAAGGATTTGGGTATACCTAGCACACTGCTATTTTTAACCGCTAGATGAGAGACCGTGTGAGCGATCCAGTAAGATGAGCCCAAAAGGAAAGGCAGCCCACAGGATGTGTGTGTGAGGGCTAGACCCTTCGGGGGCCAGCTTCTTTCCTCTCTGAGCTTCCTAGGGGCCCCAGCACTGCAGAAAGCACCGTCGCTCCCACCTTTGATATTGTCTTTAGAAGGCAAAACAAAACAAAAACCAAAAACCACCACCACCACCACCACCACCACCAAAAAACCGAAAAACACCTAAGGGGCTTGGAGCAAGGGCATGTCTCTCCAGAACTGAGACCTGAGAGGAATCTGGCCATGAGGGCTCCTGAAGGAAAAGTGATGATGTTGGTGTAGGGACCATGTTCCTATCAGAAATACGACAGAAATTCAATGATCTGCTTTTTTTTTTTTTTTTTTTTTTATGAAAGGCTTCCCTCTCATGGTCTTTAAAACTGCACATGAACAGAATTTTTGGTCAACCAAATCTTTTCCTGCGGACAGGCATCACAAGCTCGACGACGTTGCATCCTTGGTTTCCGTGCTGGTGTCGGCTGCAGTCTTGCAGTCCGGGCCTGCTAACTCTGCTAACGCTAACTGTCACACGGCCTTCAGACAGGGACCTGCGGGCGCACGTGTGTCCATCCGGGCCCGGCGCTTTTTCTCTGAACCGACTCACATGGGCACCAGAGCCTCTTTATGTAAAGCACAGAAATGTTTTGCAAAATTCTCTTGGCGAAAGCAGTTTGCTTGAAGGTTGGGTCCTCCTGTGAGGCGTCTGGTTGGAGGCCCATGTCCAGAGGCGCTTGGATTGGATCTCACCAGGCCCTCTATCCCTCCATTCCTGCGGAGGTGCGGCATCATTAGGGGCCTCCCCGGAAACTTCCAAGGCCACCCAGAGGACTGGTTCATGCCCTCTCACCCCCGGGGACAACAGGCAGGGGTGGGGCGTGTCTCTTATCACTGATTCTTCCCTGAGGTCGTCGTAACTCAAGCAGAGTAATCAAGCCAGCTGACTTGACAAGAAAAATAATCCAGGAGTGACACGGAGACAGATGAGGACAAGGGCCTCGGGCGTGAGCTTAAGAACATTGAGGGCAACTGGAGAGGGGTAACCAATGTCCATAACCGGTGGACAGTTAGGGGATACTAGGCAGGCCCTTGGAACTTCCCTCCTTCCCCTCAGGTAACTAAGTTTCCTGGAAGGCTCTCTGGGCTCACTTCTCCCCCATCACGGAAGCTGGACATGTGACCCAGCCTACACCATTGGGAGAAACCACTTCTGACCCATCTATGACATCTCTTGGAGTGAGGCGGGGGGGCAGAAATTCCAAGAGAAGAAGTCAGGAAATAGTACACAGTTTTTAACAGAATTACTTCCCCATAAATGAAGCTGTTGGGGTATTTCTGCATGGAGAGGGGGGTGTGGCTTGAGCAGAGGAAGTAGTAAGAATAAATAAGAGTTCATAGCATGACATGACCTCATTTCGCACATTTACAAATGATCTTGAAAAGAGATGGCCTCATTAAATCTCCAAGTTTACAGATGCTGCCCTCAGATCTTTTGTCACGTGCATAATAATCTGGCGAAGGCAAATCGCAAAAAACATTTTTTTTATGAGCATAAAATACGAGCCAAACTTCAAGATGCGATGGAGTGAGTAGCTGCCAGGCTCTAAGTTCTTCCAGAGAAGATTCACTAGTCCCTCAGCTTGGCCATGGGGCAGGCACGGTGCTGGGGTCATCACAGGGTACCTAAAATATCACAAGTAGTCTTGCTGCCTCTAGAGAAACACGGTGGGGTTGGAGGAGGCCACCCAGGTGGTCAGGAGAATGAGGAGAGGTGGCCTCAGGACCTTTGGAAGGGAAAAGCTGGGATGAATCATGTCACGAAAGGCATGGAGAGAGCAAGCAGGAGGTAGCTCACCAGACCAAGAGGATGGGGAGTCTTAGGGGCAAAGCTGGGTCTGCCCCGGCTCTGCCCTCACTGGTCGGTGCCCTTGGGCAGGTCCCTCTGCCCCTCAATGCCTCACGGGAGTGGGATAATGAACTCTACTATAAAGGGCTCCTGCAAGACGGGGACAAGGTGCAAGCCCAACCCTCAGGGGATCGGCTAGGACGAGTGCCCGAGTATGAGGATGGGGCGCGCCCCGGAGGGCATCTGCTGCAGCTCCAGAAAGATGCCAGGTGCTGCAGAGACTGCAGGAACACATCCTCCACTGGGCAGATTAAAGAGCATCTCCGCGCCCCCCTACAGGAGAATAAACCTGGGGATGCACCAAGGAGAGAAGGTTCATCAGTCAGGCTGGACAGCTCTGCAGGGTCATGGACAGCAGCTGAGAGCAAAGGTTCTCAGACTCGGCTGCAGATTAGAATCACCTGGGGGCACTTTTACCATCCCGATGCTCAGGTTCCTCCCCACACCGATGACTCCAGGACCTCCCGGGGGCGAGGCGGACTAAGACATCAGAGTTCTAGAAGTTCTCCGGATGATACTGATGTGCAGCT
Organism: Callorhinus ursinus; assembly: GCF_003265705.2. Classification (NCBI taxonomy): domain Eukaryota; kingdom Metazoa; phylum Chordata; class Mammalia; order Carnivora; family Otariidae; genus Callorhinus; species Callorhinus ursinus. The sequence continues at coordinate 3,614,247 of NW_027397077.1, forward strand.
AAGTTGGAGGGCCAGGAGCTACGGCGTCTTGGGGACATCTCCAGGGAAGGGAAAACTCACTGCCTAGTTGCTTGGTGCCCCTTGGGTGGTATGGATGTGGGGCTGGCTGGCGCAGGAATGCTCATCTTTTTAGGTAGGGGCAAAGTCCTCCTTTCAAGATTGCAACTTCGAGTACCACTGTCTGGTGGCCTGCTAGGTGATTTGTGACCATACCCTCCCCCCCAGCCCAGCTTCCCCCCGCTCCCGTTGGCACTGCCCAGGCCGGGGCAGAGGCTCTGCCGTCCCCACCTTGCCGGTGGACTCGGTGCCCCGCAGGATGCACAGGTACACCACCAGCCAGGCCAGGATGAGGCAGAGCGCCGGCTCCCATTGCACGCGCCCACTGTCCTGGATGGACGGGGAGATGTTGAGGGTTTTCCTGTACCAGAAGTACTGCGTGGAGGATGCCTTCTCACACTCCTGGTCATAGCCCGTGTGGTTGTCATTCAGCGGGCACACGGACCACGGCAGGGGATCCTTTGGGATCAAAAGAAGCATTATACAGACCGGTGAGGGCTGAGGCCGGAGGGCCAAGTGGGAAGGATGGGAATGGCCCTGAGAGGGGGCTTGGGGAGGGGCGGGGAAGAAGGGCGCTGGTCCCCAAAGGACAGGTGGCCTGATACCTGAAGGCAGACAGGGAACGGGAGGGCTGGTCAGGGGCACAGAAAGGGCTTGGGGGGTGGAAGAGAGGTGGGCCGAGGGCTCCACATGCTCCACACTCCAACAAACAGGTGTTTGTTGAGGATTACCTAGCTCTGTCATGGCTCCGAGAGACTGGACCAAACGGACAATGGCCAGACCACCTATGACAGTAGAACCCACAACCTCTGCAGCGAGGAGCCCAGGGGACTCCAGCCACAGTGTCTGCAGGAACTGCAGCCTCTGGGTCAGGCTGGGGTCTTTGCATCTGCATCTCTAATAGCCCCTGGTGCTACTGTTGGGGAAGGTCAGACAGGAGGCTGGGAAGCCCAGGTAGTGGGATGGACAGAAGCAGGGCCCCTGAAGCCAGGCTGCCGGCGTCTATGCTTGGCCCAGAGCAAGCGTAAGTGAGTGTCTGCGGCTGGTATTAGCCTGATGTGAACACGGATGAGGGCTCCAGAGCAGAGGGACTGAGGGTGAAGGATGGAATGAATGGACAGTCCAGTGATTTTCAGGAATTGCTGGTCCTCGAACTTCTGAGAGTTAGAAAAATGGGTCTCATTTCTTGAGGCAACCTTATTTTCATCTTTGGAAGGTGGTCAAATTATTCTGATTTTGTTAGAACAAGACACATTGGTTCCACCTTTGGAAAACTGTCTTTATGAGTATACAGATCTGTAACGCCGGCGATGTGTATGGCAACTCTTTAGTTGGAGTGCTGTTGTGCAGTGCACAACCTGCCCAACTATACATGACAGATCTGCACAGAGGAGGAGGAATCGTCACCAGAGTGGAGAGTAAGAGGAGCTACTGTTTCTGCCCAGAAGGTGGAGGAGAGGCCAGGGCTGTGGAGTCAGGGAGAAGATGAGGGGCTGCAACTAAGCTCAGAGCAGAGTCCTTCCTGTCAAGGATGTACACAGGGCATTTGCGGTGAACGGGTAGGGCTGATGGGGTAGCCAGAGTGGGGCGTGGATGTAGTACCTTCCGAGTGTAAATGCCAAGTCCCGATTATAGAGGTCATTCACCCAAGCATTCCTTGGGGTGCAAAGATTCAAGGCTGTGCCCCAGTACTCCAGAGAGTGGCCCCACGAGTTGGGGTGAGTCCACAGTGCATGGCCAGCTCTGCCTTGCTTTTGGAACTTGAGGACAGTGTCTGTCCTGTGAAGGCCCGGTTCAGGGGTAAAAAGGGTGGGGCATCGGCCCAGTGACCTTCTGACTGAGACGGGGTGGGGGGCTGCTGGAGGGCGAGAGGGGGCAGTGGGCAGGGCGTCCCTGAGAGTGAAGGGCAGGCACTGAGGAAAAGCAGTGCGCACGGGCGGCGGAAGGGAAGACTCCTCTTGGCTTGGAGACAAAGAGCACCTCTCAGCGAGGAATCGGGGTTCTCTCTTCTCTGCGATTTTCAGCCCCCTCCCATGTGCTGCCACGAGCGTCAGCTGCGGCTATCATCAGAAATACGTGTTTAAAATGTTTCTCTTTGGGAGTAGCCCCTATTGTGTTACAGGGGTGCCAGTGGTCCTTCTAGGAGAACTCTGGTCTGTGGGGAAAAGTGGGGGCTCGGCCTGGAGTCGGAAAGCTGGAAGGACAAGTGACCAGAGCAGGGAGGGGGTGAGGGGGTGAGCCAGAGGAGAAGGAAGGCCTCCTCCCGTCTTGCTGGGTTGGTGGAATCCCTCCCCACTGGCTCTCTCCACACGTTCTCCGGGGCTGGCGCTCAATATTTTGCGAGGGGTGGGGGGTGGGGTCACATCTTTCAGAGAGAACCCAGTGAAAGCTAGAAACCTGCTCCCCAGAAACGTGGACCCACACGCATGCGCGCACACACACCATGGCAGGGGCCCGTGGAGGCCAGGCTCTGCTTGGCGTGGGGTGCTCAGCCTCCCCGCCTCCCCTGCCCCCGCCCTCCCGGGGCTGCCCCCTGGGGGTGGCTCCCGCTCCGGCCTGGGCCGGCTCACCTGGAAGGAGTGGAAGAGGTACCAGAAGGCCCAGGCGTTGATGATGTTGTAGTACGTGGACAGGAAGAAGGACACCACCATGCTGGCCAGGCCTGTGAGGATGCAGAGGGGCGCTGAGGCCCAGCCTGGGTCTGCCGGCGGGGGACACGCCTGGGTGACTGCCCCAGGAGAGCAAAGCCTCCTCCGACAGCTTTGAGGGAGGGCCAGCCATGACCGGGCACCCGCGGGCCCTCTCTAAGGGCAGGCCCGTCCCCGCAAACTCACTCCCCAGCAAGGCCGAGGCCATGTCTGCCATCCGTCAGTGCCAGGTGCAATCCGAGCACTTGATGGGCTTTCGGTCTTTGCGACCATGTGGTCACGGGGGCGTCATTACCTGCCCTTCCCGGAGGAGAAAATGAGGCACAGAGATTGCCCGAGAGCGCTGGGCTGCGGTGTGGCGGACGTGGGCTCAGCACAGAGCGTGAGCGGCCTGCTGAGCCTGCCCAGTGCCACCCCGATGCTTCCCCGCCGGGGCTCCCCCGAAGTGGGGTCCCTTGTGCCCAGCCCTGCCTCGTGGCGGCAGGGAGCGGGGGCGTGGGGCTGGGTGTCAGGAGGCGAGGGGACGGGTCGCCCAGCGCCCCGGAGCCACTGTGCGCGTCTGCGCCCAACCCCACCCCATGGGGCATCGCGTGGGGGGGGGGGGTCTGCAGTCCGCCACGGTGCAAATATTTATACCACCGGCATTGGTGAACGCTACCGCCAGGCTCTCCCTACCCCCAGCCCTCCTGGAGGGCTGGTGGTTAAACATTCGCCCACACCCCCGCTTGGCACAAGCATCCAGTATCTTTCCTATTAGGCAGCAAATGCCACCTCGGAGAAGCCCTTTGATTGATTTCGTGGGCAGATTGTAAAACCACACGCTTCCTTGTCAAAAACGAACAGCCCTTCAAGCTGAGGAGGCAGTTGGGGTTTAGAGATGATTCGGGAGGCCACGGACGTGTACGTCCTCCTTGCTCCCGAAACACCCTCCGCTTCCCTGCCCGCCTTCCTGTCTGGGGGCGGGAGGGTGGAGCAGAAGGGACTGTGGCCAGTGCGGCCCAAAGTTCCTCCCGCTGCTCCCAGGCAGCCCTGCAACGTGAGGGTTGTGCAGGGCAGGTTAACCATCTCCGAGCGGTGCCCGGGACACCAGCTCCAAGTGGCTTGGGGGGAGGGGAGGGATGGGACGTGCAGCCTCCGGCTCTGTGCACTGGAGGTATGACCGGCACCCCGCGGCCTCTCAGTGCTGTGACAAAGCTCGCCTGGGCTCATGAGGCTGGCACCTGGCACTGAGGAGGTGCTCACGGAGAGGGAGACGTTGTTACTAATAAGTAGCAGGGAGCAGTTAGCTAGATGAGTTCCCAGAGTGGTAGCCCGCTGGGACATTGCGTTATAGCCCCTTGGCTGGGCAGCTAGTTCCCTTTTACAAAAGAGCAAACTGAGGCCCAGAGAAGAGAAGCAATGTGGCACCAGCTGCCCAGTGCGTGTGCATCCCCGCTTTCTCGCTGGCCTGTGGGTAAGAAATCCAGCACCTCTCAGCAGGCATGTGGGGGCACCCCCTCCCGGGCCGTGCGTCCACCCATCCAAGGGCTCTCTCTTAGGCCTTGCGCTTGCTCCTTGGCCCCAGCTGCTCTGCCAATGGGCTCCCACCCCCACCCCCTGCTGCATCCCGGACAGGGGTCCAGGTGGCCAAGGACGAGAGAGGACCCACTTACCAACACCACCAAGGTAGGGGCTGATGGTCCTCCAGGCACCGATGCTGCCCTGCCGCATGCGCTGCCCCACTGCCAGTTCCAGGTACAGGAGAGGCATGCCCTCTACAATCAGCATGATGATGTAGGGCACCAGGAAGCTCCCTGCGGGCGTCCAGAGCCAAGACCAGGCCATCACTGATAGGTTTTACTCTGGAGCCCACACAACCTCCATGCACATGTCCTTCCATCCACCTTCCCTTCCCTCCTTCAGTCTTTCCACATATCCATTCATCCTTCTACCTCTCCACCCACCCATCCTCCCACCTTTCCATCCATGTGCCTTCACTCTCTTCCACCTTGTTCCACAACCCACTGTTCTTTCTTTCCTCTCACCCATCTGTCATCCATCCATCTGTGTTCCATTTGTACATC
>NW_027397077.1:3619114-3667726 GCF_003265705.2 Callorhinus ursinus
TACCCATCCATCCACTATCCAACCATCTATCCACCCACCATCCACCTATCTATCCATCACCCATCCATCCAACCATCCACTCATCCATCATCCATCCATCCAACCATCCAACCATCCAACTACCCATCCATCCACCATCCATCCATCCTTCTATCTTTTCATCTTTCTACTTATCCATCCATCTGTTCATCCATCTATCCATGGATGACATGCGGACTTGTTAGTTAAAATGTTTAAATCCTTCCATCCCAGGGGATAAATTGCCACTGCCCCAAGCCCCTTGAGTGCCTTCCTCGATGGCTCGGCTGCCCCAGCTCCTCTGCCAGAACCCTAGTCCATCTTCTGTTGTAGTAACCAATAGCACAGGCGGGGGTTGGTGTGTATGTGTGGGGAGACAAGGGGTCCCCAACAGACAGGGCCTAGGCTACCACCTTCCTTCCCCCTTTCCCTCTCCCTCTATGTGTATGAGCACTCTCTCTCTCAAATAAATAAATAAATCTTTTAAAAAATAAATTATAGCTGAGTTATAATGCTTCGTCTTCAGAGCACCTCTCTTGTATGTGTATCTGTTTTGTACAGTGGCCCTCAGTCTAAAATTTTGTTTTAATAAAGAGTACTATGACTAACACATATTTAAAACCCACTGGTTCCTGAGGAGCCATCTGCAGATAAGTGCTTGTGATGATAGTGGGGAGCCCGGGAGTGTGGCTAGAGCTATGGAAGCCCTCCCCACTGCTGACACCTGCTGGGGGCGCCCCCCACCCCTGCCCTGCAGAGCGCTGCCCCGCTGCTTCTCCCGTGAGCCCCGCCCCTCCTTCCCTCCTTGTCTGAAGCCCTGCTCATCTCTCCCCCAGCTCCTGGCTCCTTGGCCGTGGACCTGAGAAAGGGTCCAGAAGGAGAAGAGGGCAGGACTCCTGATTAAAATAAAACCCTGACACTACAGCCGCGGGAATTAGAGGCTGGTTACAGAAGGAACTGGTTCCAAAAGTGGAAAGAATGAAATATAGATGCTTCCATGAACAGCTAATATTTACAACAATGCCTTCACTGTATGCACGTGTGGCCCCAGAGCCCACTTTTCTCCCCCGGCGAGATCTCACAAACCCTCTCCTGACCACAACACGTACGTGTGCATCACCCTTCCAGCAGCTGCCCGGAGTTCCACTAGGAAAACGCGCCCAGGCTCATTTCGTCCATCCTTGGCCGCTAAGCCGTGGCCAGTTCCCGGCCATCCTAAACAGAGCAGTTGGGACAAAGCCTGGCCCATGTGTTTGGTTCTTTCCTCAGGATCCCAAGGGGAGGATGGGCGGCACCAAGACCGAGCAGAGACCAAGCAGGGCCGTGTCCCATCACCGGGAGAAATGCACCGACGGTGCACACGGGACCACAGGCCTCGCATTCCCGGCTCCGTCCTCCCTGCTCACACTGGGGCCTAGGACAAGTGCTCGCCCTCTCACTTCTGGACTCGGCTCCGACGACTCTGACCTCTGCCAGGCCCGGCTCCTGTCCTGCCCTGCAGAAACATGTTTTGGCATCTCTCCAGGTTCTTCCTGGAGCAGGGAGTCCAAGAGGCAGGCTGCTGGGGGCTCCCACCCACCACAAACCTAACAACCAAGGTTGTGTGGGTACCACCTGCTTGGAGCAACATTCAAACCCTCAGTGGTTACAAGAAAAGCTCATTTTCACCTAAGGTGTTAAACAGTAACCACACGGGGCCTGGCAAGGTCCATGGCAGGATTTTCTCTTTGGCAGGGCCTGCCTGATGGCCCACTGCCCATGGGAAGACTGGCAATCCAAGGCCTGGTGCCCAGGCGAGGGCATGGGGGCTCTTGAGGCCTGCCCCTCACACATTTCTATCACCCCTCCCATCCTCCAACTATCCAAACACGTGATCCCAGTGAATCTGCTCTGCAACCGTTTTCTCAACAAATGGTGTTAGAACAACTGAACACCCACATGCAGGAAAAAATGAATCTCAACCCACATCTCACATGATAGAACCAGCCCCCCCAAATGTCTCAAAATGGATCACAGACCTATATGCACAACTCCAAACTATAAAACTTCTAGAAGATAGCCCAGGGAAAAAACGTTACCATAAGCTAGGCAAAGATTTCTTGACTTACATCAGAAGTACTATCTAGGAAAGAAGGTATCAATAAAGTCGGATTTTGTTTTAAAATTGTCTTCTGTGAAAGACACGGTTAGGAAAATTAAAGAGGCGAGCCAAAGACTGGGAGAAACATTTGCAAAACACGTATCTGACAAAGACAGTATCTAGAATTTATAAAGGACGCTCAAAACTCAACAGTGAGCTAACGAAGAACCCATTCAAAAAATGTACAAAAGATTTGTACCCGCTCTTGGCCGGGTTCACTTGGCTCATTTGGTCAAGTGGGGGTGGGGATCGACCAGGTTTCTCTGTGGAAAGTTACGGGTTTGCCCCTTGGAAATGATGATGTGACTTTGCAGGGAGGTATTTTGAGCCGAGGTCGCCTTCCTGTTTCCCATCAGACCTCTGCCCCCTAGATTTGGCAGCCCCGGGGGATTCGTGCGGGAGACACCCGACGGGTGACCCTCTAATTCCATCATTCCTTCTAAGTCCTTAAGTTTTAGAGCGCTCTGGGCTGCCGAGATAGGTCAGGGGGTGTGGGTGGCGCGGGCCTGTGTGCATCTGCATGACCCTGGGCCAGGGGCATGTTTACGGTCACAGAGGACATTTCTATTCCAAGGATGTAAAGACACCTCTGAGCCTGGGGAACTCTTACTCCCTGCCACCTCTCCAGCGCCCACCACAGTGCCTCGGGGCTGGTCTTCTGGGCCCCGTCCACTCCAACAACTGCCCTCCGACAGCTGATTGTCCGATTGTGTCCCTCTCTGCCTCCCCCCCCCCCACACCTGGTCAAAGCCTCTTTGGGTCTCCTCACACCTAGAATAACACCCACTCTCCCTCCTGTGGCCTCTGAGGCTCTGAGACCCAGGGCTCCCTTCTCCTCTCCAGGCTGGTGGCCTCCCTCTGGCCACTGCGGCCCCGTGGCCCTTCCCGCTGGTCCGGACTCTGCACACTTGCCCTTGCTGTTCCCTCTGCCTGGAATGCTTTCTCCCTTCTCTCATTTCTCTGCCAAACCCGCTCCCCTCAGAGGGGCCTTTGTGGTCTGCCTTAGTGACCACGGCCCCCAGGCTAGAGGGACCCTCCAACTTCTCACCCCGCTGGGCCTTCCTTCCGAGCAGTTACTCCTGTAAAATGATGCTGTAATTTTAGCTATTTGGCGTCTGTGTCCCCTTAGCATGGATGCTCTCGTTTGCTGGTCTGCTCGGAACAGACCTGGGCAGAGAGCAGAGCATAGTGAATATTTGTGGATGCAGGACAGAATCCTTCAGGCTCACAGGACCTTCCACACACATGGCTTCCTCTAGGAACCTCTCCAGATCACCCAAAGCTAATTTGGGGTGTCCCTCCTCACAGCCCCTTGCTCACTGTCTACTGCTCTGTCCACCCCTACTTCCCTAAACAGCTCCCGAGTGTGGAGACGGGGTCTGCCAGGCCCACAGCTGAATCTCCAGTTCCTACCACAGGGCCCGATATGGAGTGGGTGCTTGCTCAGTGAGTGTTTGCTGAATGGCCACTTGAGGGTAAGTGGTTTTGATGGTGGTTCTATGTGGGCGGGAAATTTGTGACGCTCTTACCAGAGAGAGATGACAGAGAGGTCTGGGAAAGTTCGTCATGGTTGCTAAAACCATAAGATTTCATAGAAGGTTCCTTTGAACTCTAGCTTTATTTTGTGACTGCATTAGGTAATACGGACCTTAGGCAATTCTGTATTGGCCTGCACCTCCCTCAGAAAGGATGAGCACCCAGAAGGCAGTATTTGGCCCTAGGATAATACACCACAGATCAAGACAGAGTCCCCCCTAATGTCTTCCTCCAAAATCAATTTGCTGTGACAAACAGAAGAAATTTGTAGCAAATTTCCAGTACCTGGTCTCTAAGAGTCAAGAGGACACTGTGCTTAAGGAGCAGCATCAGGCAATGAAGAAGGACAATTTAAAGAGAACAGAGATTTTATGAAGACAAAGAAAAAAAATATGGCACATGAATTTAAAGCCCATGGAGGCTGTAAGTCAAAAGTAAAAAAATTAGCCCTGTAGCTCAGGGAAAGAGGAAAAAGCGGAAATGACAAGAGGGTGAGGTACAGACGGCAAGCCCACGCATCTCCTGTGTCTCTAGAAAGAACCAAGCAGGAGAGAAGGCTGTGGACACAGCAGCTGGAACAACAAATTCTACCAGATGCTTCCCTGGCCATGTCACTGAAAGGGCTCACTAGTCCCACATAAACATTTTCTAAAAAGTTCTGTAAGCAAAAAAAAAAAAAAAAAAAAAGAAAGTTTTGTGAGCTACCAGCCAAAGCGGTGGGCAGGCGCAGCTCTGAGTGTCCCTGTCTGCGGGATTTGCCCCGCAGAACACTCGGGTCGTTCAGCCCCGTCTGCAGCTGACCTGACAGAGCGTCATATTGTGACAAAGAGGGGAGGAGAGGCACCCTGCCTCACCCATTGTGAGAAAGGGGGGAGGAGAGGCACAGAGCAACCTTTTCCAGCAGGGGGGGACTCCTGGACCCTCTCGCCACGGAAGCCCACCCCTGAGGGTTTCACCTTGTCAGCCAGCCCATCGGGCAGCCCCAGCAGCCCATTCACAAGGACAAATGGGCTAATATCTGCAAAAAGGACTGACTTCCCAGCAGGAGCTCCGGTGCACCCTCCAGTGGGTCAACAGCTGGCTCGAGACGTTTGTAATCAGCAGGGGAAGTGGGGAAGGGTCTCCACCCTGCATGCCGGGAGCCATACTAGTCCGAGGCAAAACTGATGAGAATGTACTTAAGACCTAGACGTATAGCCTGCAAGGTTTGTGAGATCAAGTCCCAGAACACGCTGGAGAATGGGCAAATTAGTTAACGCTACATCTGTAAATGGAATCTCGAAGAGCCGTGTAAGTTCACAGCTTCAAAGAATATTAAATGATTTTGGAAAGGATCGTTGTCACAGGGAAAGTAAAATCAGCAAGACACGAAATTACATACAAATACGTCTCCAGTTGTTTTAGGCAAAAAAAAAACAAAAACAAACCAAAAACGTAACAGTCATGACTTTTTGGGTACTGGAATTGGGGTGATTTTGTATTTTATTTCTTTATGTATTTCTCTATTTTCCAAATTTTCTACCACGAACACATATTACTACATTTATGACTCCCAACACACACACACGAATACGTCATTCTAAGAGCATGTTGCTACTTATTTTTCTAATGATCGCAGCCAGTACTGTATCTGTTTGCTACACTCAAGAAGCTCCCTACAAGAGAAATTCCTCTTGGGGCGCCTGGGTGGCTCAGTCGTTAAGCGTCCGCCTCCGGCTCAGGTCATGATCCCGGGGTCCTCAGATCGAGCCCCGCGTCGGGCTCCCTGCTCGGCGGGAAGCCTGCTTCTCCCTCGCCCACTCCCCCTGCTTGTGTTCCTGCCCTTGCTCTCTCTCTCTCTCTCTCTCTCTCTCTGTGTCAAATAAATAAATAAAATCTTAAAAAAAAAAAAAAAGAAATTCCTCTCTGTAGGAAGTTTATCTCCACAAATCTCTGTCCTTTGAGGCCCACAAAGAGACCAAACAACCAGATGTGGCCACTTTCAGGGGAAAGTTTGCTCAGGCTTTCAGACTCATGCTGTCTTTCCATGTCCACACCTCTGTCTTGACAAAACCACACAGGGACTTTTTACCCTGGTTTTCTTCTTTTCGGTGTGTGTGCGTGTGTTTAAGGGGCACAGATCCCAAGTTCCCAGGTGATGCGGAAGCTGCTGGTCCGGGGACCACACTTTGAGGAGCGGTGTCCTATACTCTGCAGCACCCCCTTCCACTGCCTGCCCCCTCCTCATTCACCCCCCCCTCATGTAGACTTTCCCCCAAAAGTTTATTATTTGGAGTCAACTCCGGTCAACCTTTGGAAACAAAGAACAGAGACCCAAGTAAGAAAAATGAAAGTCCCGCTTACCCTGCCTGACGCCTTGGTCTAGAACTTACAGATGCCCGTCCCATAGGCGCCCCCCCTCCTGGCCCAGCCCCTCGGCCAGCAGCATCACTTCACCAGCCACCCTGGTGAATGAACGTGGTCCTGGCGTCTGTCTTGCCCCCCGGCTCTGTAAGCTCTAAAGACACCGCTTCCCCGCCTGGAATCCTGGCTTCGCTGCCCCAGTGAATTTCCATATTGCCCGCCTGCTAAGTCAAGGCCCTTTGGTTTGCATTCATGCTGGACCCTTCCTCACGTGCCCTCCTGCCGTGGTCCTGCCCTCCACCCCAGACGTCCTGGCCACATAGAGTTTCCAGCCACTCCCCTCAGATGCACATCCTTCTGTGTCGTTTTCACACGTGGTTTCTTCTGCCCGGAATGATTTTGTCCCTAAATCTACCTGATGAGCTCAGACTCATCTGTCCGGGCCTAGATGGAATGCCACTACTGCCGGAAGCCTTCCTGGGTTCTCTCGGGCGGTTAGTCCTCCCTCTTGAGTCACTTCAGTCAAGCCTCCCAAAGAGCCCTCTGCGGATGCTCTTGCTCCTCCACGTGGAAGGGACCTTTCCATGGTGTCGCATCCTCAGGGGTGATGACCATCTTTGTCCCTGGCCAGCAGCAGATACTCAATCCATGCTTGTTGAAGGACTGAAATTAAACTCCTAAGAGGTTTGTATTGTTGATGGTTTAATTTTCTATGCTCCTGCCTGTTTGGGAAAAGATCTAAGATGGTGGTTCTCAGCCCTGGTGCACAGCAGGATCCCCTGGGGAGCTTTAAAATGCCTACTGGTCAGGTCACTCGTGAGACCAACTCAGGATTTGGGGGTGGGACCCAGACATCAGCGTATCGCCCAGCTCCCGGGGGATGCTAATGTGCAGATGGGTAGAGGCTTCCCCACCGACCGGTGGACGCAGCGTCCTGGCTGGGGGCCTTTCCTCCCCACCGAGGGGGACGGGGATGAGCCGCGTCAGAGTCCACGGTGCTGTGCATGGTCAGACGTGGCTTTAGAGCCACTTTTAACTTAGAGAGGAGGAGGTGTCCTGGAGAGGGCGAGGAGCATGGGTACCCCCGGCAGAGGGGGGGCCACCAGCCATTTGAGGGAAGGGCAGGGGCAGAGAGAGGGCTGGCCTACAAGCGACAAGGGCTTCTCCTGGGTGGACACGGCAGACAGCAGGTGCTTGGCCAGCCCCCCTCCAGTGTGCAGGGGAAGCCGTGGTTGAGCGTCACAGCAGACCGTGTGGGGAAGGGCCCTGAGCCAGTGCAAGTCCGATTCTGGGAGGAGGCCCGGGCCTCTGCAGCAGTCGCTTCTGTCTTGCCTTTATCAGAACAGGAAACCCTGACACCAGGGGGTCTGGGGAGAGCCTGGCTCCCACACGGAAGCGGCCTGAGCCCCAGCTCCGCCTCCAGGAGCCCCCTTTTCTTCTCTGGACTTGTCTCCCATCCCTGAGTGGGGCAGACAGGACCGACTGCAGGGGTGCTGCGAGGAGGACGGCGAGGACCTGCTGCTAGGAGCCCAGACGCGCCTGTTCTAGAAGCCCCAGCAGCAGCACCAGACGTGTGCTCGAGGGACTCACAGGGCACATGTTCTCACCTACCATCCAGAGCTGACTGTGGAAACCTTATGGGCTCGATGCACTACAACCTCTGAACCTCAGGTTTCCGTCCCGCCCAGCAGAACCGTAGAAACACAGCAGCACATTGCATGCCCGCGCGCGTGCACGCACGCTGTGCAGCGAGCAGCAGTAGGTGCCACCCACCTGTCCATCCGCGCGCTGAGCTGCTGTGGCTCGGTCCCAGGCCGGAGACTGGCCTGGATGACTGGGGGTGCGGGGCCAGCTCAGAGCAGCTCACGAGAGCCGGCTGTGCACACTGCCAGCCCCGCGTCCCGGGACCTCACCTTGGGACATGTCCCAGGACATTACAGTGTGAAATTGGCCATGGTGGGAGTATTTACATGGCGATAATCATCGGATGCCACAAATTAGGTCTCACTTCTCCCACCAAAAGCCGGCTGCTCGACGTTTTCCCAGCACCCTGCTACCTGGCTCCCCACAGCGGGTGGCCTGGGGGGCGGCCCGAGAATAACCCTGACCTCGGTCTAAGGTGAGCTCCAAGGACCAGCAGCAGCAGCACCACTTAGGACCTTGCTAGAAAGGCAGATCCTGCCCCTGCCTCACGGCAGGTGTCTGAGTCAGAATCTCTGGGGGCGGGGGCCCGAGACCTGCCATTTATCAGGCTCCCTGGGAAGGAAGGCTACGGTTGGAGGCGCGAGGCTCTAAGCGCCAGAGAGGAGCAGAGGGGGCTTCGAGGGGAAGTGGGACATCCAGTCCGAGTGTCATCGAACCAATGCAGGCAGGTGTCCTCCGACTTCCTCCCCTTCACAGTGAGAAAACTTGGGAGGAAAAGCATCACGTTGCCACCAGCCAGGCAACTATCCCCATTGGTCCGCGTCTCTTCCATAACTCGAGCACATTTGTATAGGAAGCAGTTGCCGGTGCCTTTCTTTTCTACGCGGGCGCACACACTCATTTGCATCCCGAATTTCTTCCAGAACAAGACTGCCTTAGATACTGACACGGTCGCCGAGACCTGCTGCCTTGTTCCAGAAGAGGTTTTGGGCAGGCTTTTCTTTTTCCTCTAGCGCCAGCGTGCTGTAGAGGTGGCTGGTACCCGAAACGTAATCTTCAGAATTAACATTCCTCGGGCTGGGCCTGGCCTGGACAGCAGGAAAGACACAAGCCTCCCCAGTCACAGGCCCAGCCCCGTGGAAAGGAGCATGGACCCCTAATCCGCTTTATTCTGGGAAGTATTTTGGCACAGCTTGGCTCGGTAGTTTATAAACAAGCTCTTTGTTGTCTGGAGGCGGTGGGTCACAGCGCTGTTTAGAAGGAGGTTAAACACTCCTCGGGAGGCTTTCTTTCATGATGTGGTGGGTTTACCCTTTAGCTTTACGTAAAGAATAGGTCTGCAAAGGGCCTGGGTTTCGGGCCACATAGACCACCCCTGGACAGGGAAAGCCTTGGGGAAAACCACCAGCATCCCCACCTCACGTACCCCGTGCTTTTCCTGACAGAGCCTGCTCAGCCATCCAACAAATATTCTTTGGTGCTCCTCGGGCCCCACCAGTGGGGCTGGTGGTGGGGCAGAGAAAGGAGGGCTCCAGGCTATGGACAGCTTCCCAGGTAGAGGAAATAGCTCGCGCAAAGTGTGGAGGCAGACAGTAGGCATTTGCTGACAGGGAACTGTCCAGAACAGTCCAGAACATTTGGTGGGGCTGGAAGATGAGTGGCGGGAAATGGGGTGGAAAGAAGAGCAGGTGTCGGGTGATGAAGCCCTTACTGGGCCAGGATAAGCCGCTGGGTCTTTATTCTGCAGACACTTGATGCTTAAGAGGGTGCCACCTGCCCCGCTTATATCTGCCCACCCCGGACCAAGCCAGCCACCAATCCAGCCTCTCCTCGGTGTCTGCCCACCTGTCTGCCATCATCCATCCCTCTCCACCCAGCCAGCCAGCCAGCCAGCCAGCCCAAGTACACTCTGTACCGGACACAGGATTTCTTCTTTTCTTTTCTGGGTCCTGAAGGTCCTGCTGTTCCCGTAGCAACTCCTTACATGTATTCTATTTCAGAACTACTCCGACCGACCCATGTCACCAGCAGTCTATTCAGGGGATGGTGTTTTGTTAGAAACAAGGAATTCACAGTCATGTGACAGCGAGGCTCACCTGGCCCGATGGCTGGAAAACGCAGCCGGGACAAAGGGATTGCGGGTAGATGTGCTGAGCACAGAACGACCTGGAAATCTCATCCTGACAAGCAGTTCTTTCAAAAGTCAGTTATGAAGCCGTTACAACACATGGCAACACCTGCCCTTCCCATCATTATGATGTATTAATGCCCTTCAAATAAAAGAAGGAATCAGAGAAGTAACCTTTTGTCAAGTTTTTTTTTTTTTTTGAGCAGGTGGGGGGAGGGGAAGGGGGAGCAGGACTTTAGGTCTTGGTCCTTCTTAAATGGGTTAAATCTTAATACTTTGGTCTAACATCTTTTATTGTTCTTTATGGTGAAAAAACATTCCTGATTATAGAAGACATTCTCCCCCCCACCCCCCCACCCCCACACACGGTCCAAGGCAAAGAAAAATCACCCTGAGATATAACTATTGTTAACATTTGGGTGTATTTTTTTCTCATTCTCTTTTCTTGGCATATTTTTAAACATAACTGAGACCATCCCTTTTACACAGTTTTGAATCTAACTTCCCCTCCCTCCACTGAATAAATGACAGGAGAAAACTCCTATGAAAGTTTCTGAAAACTCCATCTTAGCGGCTGCAAAGAGCCCCACTGCACGGATGTTCCATAACTTATTGACCCAACCCCTTTCGTTGAGGGCTCGGGAAGTTTCTAAC
This sequence comes from Callorhinus ursinus, assembly GCF_003265705.2. Taxonomy (NCBI): domain Eukaryota; kingdom Metazoa; phylum Chordata; class Mammalia; order Carnivora; family Otariidae; genus Callorhinus; species Callorhinus ursinus. The sequence goes on from NW_027397077.1 coordinate 3,629,578, forward strand.
GTTTCACTCTTATTAAAACATTGAGGCCGTCCTTCCATCACCACCCTCGGTCAGACCTCTGATAATTTCCTTTCGGTAGAATTCTAGAGACGGAACCAAGGAGGAAAACTCTGTTTCACGCTGAGACTTCAATCCCTCTTTGCCACACCGGCTTCCAAAACGACAGGCTGGCCTGCACAGAGGCTCTCTCGCATGTCACGAAGGTGTCCCCAGCTCCCTGCCACGTTAAGGGAATGCGATGGGCGTGGGTGGGTCTATCTAGTGAGTGTGCCCTGATGCTTTAGGGGAAACATTTGTAAAACCAAAACAAACAAACGAAAACCCCCCAAAACAGAAATAGAATAATTTGCCTTTCCTGCTATCTGTGACTCCAAGTCCAAACCAATGTTTTAATAAAACATGCAAAGAACTGGCTCAAGATCCTTTTAACCGGTTTCAAACCGAACTGCTGGGAATATGTTTCGGATTTGAAAACTGTAGCAGGAGTTTCTGTTGAACAAGACCATTTCGTGCTCACTTTTTACACGTAAATGTCAGCTTTACTCACTAGAAGTCAGACTCTTGCCCCAGGGGGAAAACCGTCCAGAGCCTCCTTCGGCTCACAAGAGCGGGGGGTGCGGAGAGGACTCAGCGGCCCCTGGGGAGGGGGGGGGGGGGGCAGAGGGGGCGGGGGGGGGGGGGGGGGGGGGGCTTGCAGAGGGCGCGGTAGGGCGGGTTTGGATAACAGCTCGGCAGCGGACCGGGAGGTGCTGGGTCCGAGACGGCGGGCTCTGCACCCCCGTGCCCCTCGCTCGCGGCGAGCCTCAGTTTACCGGCCTGGAGTCGGGGCACCCGCGCCGGTGCTCCCCGCGCGGACCGTACTCACCTCCGCCGTACATCTGGCACAGGTAGGGGAAGCGCCACACGTTGCCCAGGCCCACGGCGTACGAGATGCAGGCGAAGACGAACTGCAGCGGGTTGGCCCACAGCGGCCGCGCCTTCTCCATGGCCGCGAGCTGGGCGCCGGCTCCCCCTCGGGCGCCGCGCGGGGCTGCTTCGGAGCGCGGCTGCCCGGCGCGTCCCTGCCCGCTCGGCCTGGGGGTGGCCCCGCGCCTTGGCCGCGGCTGCTCGCTCGCTTTTTAATTGCTAATCTCATTAACGCGCGCCCGCCGGAGGGGCGAGGCTGGTAAATGGATGACGGCGAGCCCCACCCCGCCCGGCCGCCGCGGCCGGGGAGGCGCCCGGGATTGCGCCTGGGACTGCAGGGCACGGGGCGGCGCCCGGGGCTCTCCGGCTCCGCGGCCGGGCCGGGGTGTTGCTGCGCGTCTCTTCGGAGCCGTCGGGTTCTCCCAGCCACCTATCCATCGTTTCCTGGGTGCCTACTGGGTGCTGGGCTTCGTCTGGGGACGGGCTGTGAGCCACACGCACACATCCCCAGCCCTTCCGGGAACTGACATTTCGGGGAGGGAAATGCTTAAATTGGCCGGGATAAAAGGCCCCAGCCAGTTTCAACTACTGTTGACCTACAGAAGGGACAATTTCATGTGGTTCGTTTTAGTCCATATAAAAGACTGAGACCGGAGGAAGGCAACTAAGGCAAAGCAAAAGGGTGAGCAGTATCGTGGCGGTAGGCTGGCGTGGTCCCGGAGGGCTTCCCAGAGGAGGAGCCAGGACATTTGCCCAGAGACTGGAAGAAAGGAAGGGAAGGAGAGGGGGACTCTCCGGGGCCTCCACTCCTTTGCAGACAAATACTTCTTGGAGGAAGAGCAATGGCGGCAGCCAGGTTTCCCTCCATCGGCAGACAGGCCCTAATTGCCTAGTGTGTGCAGGGCAGGGAGTCTGGCTCTGTAGTGCCGGGTGGGGGTCAGGAATCCAGTTTTGAACAGCTGTGTGGGGTACTCTACTGCCCAGGTGGGTCTAAAGGCTAGAGATTCTGATTCATTATCCAGGAGTTAAGGCCTAAAAAAACCCGTCTGGAAAGGTTGTTTCGTTCAAGGCGGTCACTAGACCTGTCTAAGCCTGGTACTTTGGAGAAGGGCCAAGCGCTGGCTTTGGATCTCAGCTCTGCCACTGAGCCGTGCGACCTTGGACAAGTCACTGAGCCTCTCTGAGCCTCTGTTGCCTAATTTGTAATAGAAACAAACATAGCCCCCCTCCCAAGGGCTCATGTGAGAATTAACTGATAGCTTACTACCTGCCACATAGTACGTGCTCGATAAAGGGGCCACTGGTGTGAGTCCCCAGAGGTCTGGGTGAATGGAAAAGGTAGCACGCTAAATCAGTTAATAATAATGATATACCTTGAACGGTGTCTGGTACCGTAACTGCTAAGAAAATGCTTGATACATAAATAAAATTAAAAAGAGATGAAAAAGTGGAGTTGCTAGTGGAAATCTTCCTTGAAGCCAAAATGAATTTAGTCCCCTGAGTCCCTGCCTGGCCGGTGGCTCAGGAAGGGCAGAGTGATAAGGAAGGTGGAGGCTCCTCCCACGTGCGGCCTGCCCTTGAACTTTCCACCTCCAACAGCCGAAGCCCTGGAAGTCCACAACACAGCAAGGGAGACTATTTTTGCTTTTTAAACTTTGGGATTCTAGTGAGTGTTTTTCCTACAACTTGCCTCCTCCCCAGAGGGACCCACCATATCCTGGTGTCTGTGGCTATAAGTTAGTTTCTGCTGCTTGGACCTCTGCACACATGAACTTGGGCAGTATGTGCGCTTTCGTGCCCGGCTTCCTTGTGCGAGTCATTCTGCTCCAGTGCACCTCTCCAGGCTGTTCTTCCTCACTGCTGCATAGTACTCCATGCTGGGAACCGACTCTAGGTGATGCCCGAAGGACATGGTACTGTCTCCAGGTTGGGGCTATCGTGAATAAGGCGGTGATAGACATTCTAGTGCCACTGGGGGACGAGTACGCTCATCACAGGGAACTTCCGGGCTGGACGGTTAACTGGAGGTCAGCGCGAGCAGATATTGCCAAACTGTTGCCCAGAGAGGTAGTACCAGTTTGCACTCCCACAAGAGTTTCTGTTGTTCTGTATCCTCAGCAACATCTGTCATTCTGTTTTATTTTTATTTTTTTTAAGATTTTATCCATTTATTTGAGAGAGAGAATGAGATAGAGCGTGAGAGGGGGGAGGGTCAGAGGGAGAAGCAGACTCCCCGCCGAGCAGGGAGCCCGACGCGGGACTCGATCCCGGGACTCCAGGGTCATGACCCGAGCCGAAGGCAGCCGCTCAACCAACTGAGCCACCCAGGCGCCCTGTCATTCTGTTTTAAAAGTGCTCCCTGGTTTGGTGGGTGTGTCGTGATGGTTCTCTGTGACTTTCAATTTTAATTTCCCCGCATATGAATGAGGCTGTTCCCACAGGCTAACTGGGTCATCTGGATATCCTCTTTCATGAAGTGCGTGTTCCTTTGCCAGCTTGTAATTGACTTGTCTTTTTCCTCCTGCCCTACATAGTTCCTTACTCCTTCTGGGTATGAGCCCCGTGTCAGTTTTAGGTATTATGAATTCCTTCCTCTGGTCTTCGGGTTGTCTTTTTATTCTATCAGTGGCATCTTCTGATGAACGGACGGTCTTGATTTTAACAAACTCTTAACAGACAACTCTCATGGATGAGTTTTCCCTAGAGGGTGGCCGGCCACATGGTGGCATTCAGGAGCTGACCACCCCGGACGGACGCCCGGCACGGTTGCCTGCCGCCTGCTTGCAGGTGGTTGGTGTGACAAAGTCAAGGCCCCTCTTCCGTTCCCCACCCCCAGGGGTCAGGCCAGAGGGTCTCAGCAGTCACACTGCCAGATGCCCCAGGAGCCTGATCAGGGCCGGGGGACCCCGGGTGGGGGCTGTGGGAAGCGCACAGAGACACCCCATAGTAGGACTAAGTAAATCCTTAGGGGCAGATGTTCAGGGCTCCTGGTAAGGTCCTCACACTTCCTCACGCCCACCAGCGACAGCTCTCTCTAAGCTGGTAAGACCGGTTGTGCTGCTGGAAGCGTGAAGAACAGGCCTGGGAGGGGCGGATGCGCTTCCACGGGAAGACCAGCAAAGCAGGGGGTGGGGGTGAGTGGTAAGAAATGCTAAAGCCACGGGCTCTCTACAGAACTCTGGTTGGTAGTGCTCGCTGATTTCGCCAGTGTAAATACTCCCCCTGTGGCCAAGTCCAAACTTCCAACACGGTGCCACTGAACGTGGAGTTGGGCAGAGACGCGCAAGAACCCACCGTTGTCTGGATCTCCGTTACACACACGCAATAGACACAGTAGACACACATGCCTCAAGAGCATGACAGAGGTGCAGTGGGTGATTAGGAAGTGGTGGCGTTTGAGTGCATTTATCACCTCTGGTTTACACCATTGACCTGTTAAGTTTATATAACTGAAGTTCTAATATTGGCTGCCTTTAACAGTCAGCTCACAGGATTCTGGAAGAGGTACCAGCCGGCAACTTCTGTGTGGCAGGGGCCCCGGGGAGCGAGTCCAGGTCTCAGAGGTCCGGTGCCCAAGGGCAGCCCCACTCTGAGTGTTCCCTGGGGGCTCCCACTGCCAGGATGGAAGAAATGCTCTCCTCCGACAGGCCTGTCCGGTCTCATCGGGCCCCATGTCAATCAGGACAGAAGGCCAGCCTGCCCTGGTTATCTATCTGACTTCGGGAAGAGGGTGGTGGAGAAAGGAGGGGAGGCCTTGATTCAGTTGCACAGGTGTGGTCACAGCCCCGTGCCAGGGTTCCAGACTCTTCCCCACCAATTCCAGCCACCCAGCTTTCAATGATTAATGTGCCCGCCCTCGAGATAATGCTGTTAACTTAACTCCCCATCCATCTCTAGTTCCTCATGAGATAAAGTCCAAACTCCTGAGCCTGGTCTGTACAGCTCTGAGGAATTTATTTTTTGATTGGGCCAGGAGGAATTTGACCCTTGCTCACCTAGGCTTTTCACCTTCCGGAAAATGCCGTGCACTTTTACCCTCCTGGGCTGTTCCCTCAGCCAGGATAACCTTCTCCCTTCTTGACCTGGGGGAAGGCTCTCCATTCTTCTTGACCCAGATGAAATACTAGCCCCCCCTTCTTTAAGATTTTATTTATTTATTTGACAGAGAGAGAGAGACAGTGAGAGAGGGAACACAAGCAGGTGGAGTAGGGGAGGGAGAAGCAGGCCTCCCGCGGAGCAGGGAGCCCGATGCGGGGCTCGATCCCAGGACCCCGGGATCATGACCTGAGCCGAAGGCAGACGCTTCGACTGAGCCACGCAGGCGTCCCCTACTTAACATTACATGAACTAATAGGAAATCAATACTGGCCACGCTTGAAGAGTGGGGCAGTGTGTGCGGCTGGTGGCTGCTGTGCTGGGCAGCAGGATATGGAGCGTCCCCATCACTGCAGGAAGCCCCGCCGGGTACTCCTGCCCGGGGCCCGGGGAGCCTGGGTGGGGGCGTGTTCTGTGCTAATTCCTCCCACGGAGAGCTTTCCACCTGCTGGGCCCGGACTGTGAGCAAGTGAGTGGGATGCAGGCATGTCCCAATGCTGTCCTGTCCCCAGAAAAGGTGGGACCTTCTTTTGCTCTGCTCCTCCACCTCTCGGGATGCTGAATGCGACCCCTCATCCTCCCACTGGGAGGCTGGATATGCCCCAGGTGGCTCTGTCCCCTGGAGCCCCCCCAGCGGCGAGAGGGGAAACCCCCACCCCCACCCCTCCCGCTGCCTTTCTGTCTCCCGGGGACTGGGGCCCCGTCTCTGGCCCGGACCTAACAGGCAGCCGATGCCACGTATTGCCCTCCTAAGCCCCTTGACTCCCGGTCCTTTTGCTGTCTCTCAGCCTTGTGCCCCCCCAAACTCGAGCCTCTCTGGGCTCCCCGGACTGCTGGTAGGTGCTTCTGGAAAGATCTCACAGAACCGTGATCGGGCGCGAGGCCTCAGCAGGGCCTTGTTGCTGTTGTTGTTCTGTCCCGTCTCATGGCCCCGGGCCGGTGTCCCCCATCTTCTCTGTGCGCCTCTCAAGCCTCTCTTTCCATCCCCCTCGGCCTACTGAGGACTTAACCCAGGTCCTGAGCACCCCTTGGCCAGCTGAGGGCACTCCCTCCAGGCTGGGACCTCACCTGCAGGGACCTCATCTCTCTCGTGGCCAACCTCCCTGAGCATGGGCTCCTACTGTCTCCTGTGCCTCCTGGGGCTGGGGGTCTGTCCCACCGGCCCCCCGGCTCTCCCTGACATGGCAGATAGCTTTTCTCTGGGTGTGTGCCCCACGTTCTCCATCTCCGTCCCTTGTCCCACCATTCACTCCTTTACCTCCGGTCAAGGAGTAACGTGGCCCCTGGCCCCTGGAATGAGCCTCCCCTGTGAGCTCGCATACCCAGGCCGACACCAAGTGCACAGCAACTTCAAAGACGAGACGCCTCCATGTAAGGACGTCAACATTGTCAGTGAGTGTGGAAGTTTGGCAAAAGATGGTAATGAGTAGAAAAAGAGATACTTCTGGACTATATTCCTGTTTTCCCTGTGCATGGTGAAATAGAACGCCCAGGCAGACAATTGCACATCAGATCTACGGCTCGCAGATGGTCCAGAAAGGGATTGCCTGCGCCAAGTGGCCCCTTCACCCACCCTGCACGTCAGACCACCACTCTCCCTGTGGAGGGGACCCCTGTGCTGACGGCGCCTTGCTTGCTTTGCCGTGTGGTTTTACTCCCCGGGCGTGAATCCCCCATGACTACATTTTCTTCTTATCTGTGTTTGAACTTTATAGTGTGGAAAAACCCAGTGGCTATTCTTTGGTGTTTGATATTGTCCCTATCACGTTATTATTGTTTTTGGTAGTTTCCTCCAAGTTGGCATGTGTAGCTGTAGTTGATTCCCTTTTTGGCCACTCTATCGTATTTTCTATATGATTATAACCACAGATCGGTTATCCACGCTACGCTCGGTGGACATTTGGATTATCTTTGGGCTTGGCTGTCGTGAAGAGAGCTGCCGGGGCCTTTGGGTACGTGTGTCCTGGTGCATGTGCGCATGACTTTCTCTGGGTGCATTTGCTGGAACAGTTGTGTGTGTATTTTCAACTTTGGTAGCTGATCCCTAACAGTGGTTATACTGTGTATTCATGTATATGTGTCAAGACCCCACAGCAGCCTTGCTGCATATTCTTGCATGGTCGGATGAGAGCAAACAAAGGTGGTGGTTGGGTGGGGGGGGGGCGGGGAGTATTAATAAGAATTCAGAACAAATAGGAAGCAAAAAGTAAGATGGGGATATGCATCCCGGTGTGCCAGTAGTTATGGTAAATACACATGACTTAAATGGACCAGGACAAAGACTGGAATAAAAAAGTTCATTTAGGGCGCCTGGGTGGCTCAGTCGTTAAGCGTCTGCCTTCGGCTCGGGTCATGATCCCGGGGTCCCGGGATCGGGCTCCCTGCTCGGCGGGAAGCCTGCTTCTCCATCTCCCTCTCCCCCTGCTTGTGTTGCTGCTCTCGCTGTGTCTCTCTCTGTCAAATAAATAAATAAATAAACTCTTGAAAAAAAAAGTTCATTTAGAAGACACATACTAAACGTAACATCACAGCAAAATTTACGGTAAATTGATGAAAAGGAAGTACCGGGAAAACAGTACCCAAAAGAAAGCCACGGAGGGTCGTATTACATCAGATGAAACAGACTTGACACCAAAAAGTGTTATTAGTGACAGAAAGGACATCTGTCACCAGAAAGATGTGACATTTTCAAAGTTGAATACAACGAATAAAAACAGCTTCAAGAAACTGGAAGCAAAAATTGGTAGGACTGCTAGGAGAGCCTGATCTGGCTGCCAGTCACGAGAGAGGCTTCTGTACTCGTCTGTCCGTGACTGGCGGAGAAAGCAGACAACAGAGCAGGGAACGGAAAGCGATACAGATCATTAGAATAAGAACCGAGTGGAACTTCTAGAAATGAAAACCGCAGTAACTGAAATCAGAAACTCAGTGGATGGGTTGAAGAATGGATTAGACGCAGCTAGGAAGAGAGTCGATGAACTCAAGGATCTGTCAGAAGGAATTTTCTGGAACACTGCACAGACAGACAAAGAGGTTAAAAAAATATGAAGAAGTTAAGATACGTAGAGCAATAAAGTAGCATATGGTTTCTTAGAATTCTGGAAGGAGGAGAGGGAGAATCTAAGACAGAGTGGTATTTAAAGTCTAAGAGCTCATCATTTCCCACTATAGATTCATGCAGCCCAATGAATCCCAGGTAGGATTTTAAAAAAGAAAAATACGTACCAAGATACATCATGAGGATGCGCCAGAACGTCACGGTGAGCCCTGAATCCGTGACCAAGTTCTCACTGCAGAAGAGCGTTTACTTTGTGCAATTTTGAAAAAAATAAAAAGGTAGAACTTAAATCTTGGGCACGTAACTTAGAAGCGTGATAGGGGTTAAAATGTTATAAGGAGGTAACTTTAGTCTTCGTCAAAATATGCAAAGTGAACATTTCAGGGAGTTGTCCCCAGTGCCCGTTATGACTATCCGGGAGCAAATCAGGCTCACACCTTGCATTTGGCTGTTGCGAACAGAGCTGCTTTTATTTTTTAATTTTTAAGTTTTTATTTTTTTTATTTTTAAAGATTTATTACTTGCCAGAGAGACAGAGAGAGAGCACGTGTGCACAAGCAGGGGGAGCGGCGGGCAGAGGGAGAAGCAGGCTCCCCGCTGAGCAAGGAGCCCGATGCGGGGTTTGATCCTAGGACCCCGAGATTGTGATCTGAGCCGAAGGCAGACGCTTAACCGACTGAGCCACCAGGTGTCCCCAGAGCTGCTTTTGGGATGGTTTTCCCACCTTTTAATTTTCGTGGCACGAACTTTCTGGAGAGACTGGGCTAATTGTGTCAGTTGCAGAACGGCCTACATTCAGAATTTGTCTTGATGGTTTCACTGGGGCTCATCGAACACTGGTGTTTTGTTCCTTCTCCCCGGAACTTGTAGAAAATGTGTTCAATTTAGCCTTTCCATGGCACCTGTGACAGGTAGCACTGTATATGCACTTGAGGCACTTGACTGTATCGTGATTGATGGACTTTGGGGGAAAAAAATGAGCGTTAGGACCTTTCTGAGTTTGCATTTTACATTTGCAGCGTGGCAGAGACGGCGGGCCTTCTTCACCGAACACTCCCAAGCCCTTTAGACTGTGCGGCTGACCCCAGGGCGGCGGCGAGCCCCAGGGCGGTGGAGGAAGACCAGGGTGGGGAAGGCCACACAGAACGCGGCCTGGGGGCGGCGGCGGCAGGCTGCGGCGGTTTCTGGCCCTCCCGCCGCTGTGGGACAGGACAAAGTCACCGACACAGGTGACATTCACGGCAGTCTTAAAAATGAGAGAAAAGAAAATGAAAAGAGGTCTCAGGCTTGCAAGCACAGAAGGCCTAAACGTAAACTAACGTGGGGAAAACGCTGAAGCGAAGGCTTGAGTGTGCAGACTTGACAGAGTCTATGCTGGGGGAGAACTCGGGGCCTCGAGAGACTTGGAGTGAGGTTAAAGGAAACCACAAGTGTGACCTCCGGGGTCCTGCTGTCCACGGGACCCCTTCCCAAGGACGACCGCCTTCAGCAAAGTAAGCTGAAGCGATTTTCGGCGAAGTGGCTGCTGGTGCTGTCTAGCTCATGGGCATTAACACCCCCAAGGGGGCATCCTTCCGAAAGGCCTGAGTGGAACAAACAGGTGTTTTTCAGGCCCCAGTGAACAGACGCAGAAAAGGGTTTACTGGGAAAACAGTGTGGCTGCTCCCCAGGACCGCTCAGCTGATCCCCTGGGCAAACACCGGGCCCAGCGGGCAGCCGAGATTCCCTCCGTACTTTCTGTTGGTGTTGGCCCCGTGTGCTTCTTCGCCCCACATATTTGTGCGGGGAACAAACAATCAGGACCAGCTAGGAGGCGTGATCTGCTGAGGAAGAACAGACGGGGCGCTGCGAAAATATTTTCAAGGGTCAGGGTGTCCCAGGGGCCGCGCTGTCCCCATCGGGGACCCCCTAAGGACTTCCACTGTGTCCTGCGGTGCTGTTCTGTGCTTGTTTTTCACCTTCCTAACGGGAGAAGCCCTGTGAGCCTCACTCTGCCAGGAAACACACGCGCTTCATTCCGCAAGCTCACCACTTGAGATTATTTTGGATTTCTTTCTCCTGTCGCTCCTGGAAATGGGGTCTGTGGCCGAGCGTGGGCACCGCCGGGGAGCCTGTGAGAAATGCAGACTCACGCGGGCCCCTCCCCAGGCCCCCTTAAGTCAAAGCCCACGCCATAGCAGGACCCCTGGGGGGGGGGTGACTGTAGGCACGTTCGCGCCCTGCAGCGCACACGGGGCTCGTAGACCCGGCTGCACATCCGGCCCCTCCGTGCAGCGTTAACACACATTTTCCATTTCCTACCCTTCCCGGGGCTCCTGGTGAACGGCCCACTTCTGCCCGCTCTCTCCTGCCGTTCCCGCTTTCATGAAAATGCCTTCAGAGTCAACAAAACCATCTCAGGTGCGCATGTTCTAGTGGGGAGGAAGACAGAACACGCTGGGCTTCTCCCATCTCAGCGAAACGGTCCCTTTGCTTGAAACCGCTTTCCCCTCTGACTTCTGCCCTGTTGCCTTCTGGTTTTGGGGTTTTGTATTCGCTCTTTTATAGCAAAACTCATCAAGAGGCGTCTACGCTTACTCCAAGTCTCTCTCCTCCCGTTACTTTCTCCTGCACCAACCTATCACCTCCCAGCACCCAGTCCAAGGAAACTGTCTGGTCAAGGTCACCAGTGACCCCCCATGGCTCAGTCGAAGGCCAGTCCTCAGTGTCCCTTCCTTACTCCCCCCTCCCAGACCCCCCTGCTGTTTGCTCCTTCCTGCCAGCCCCTCCCTGTCTCCTCTGCTGAGTCTTCCTCTTCTCCCTGCTCTCCTGATATCTTATAGCACCCCTGCTTCTCACCCTCACTCACCTCTTTGGTGCGTCTTCCTCTCTCACGGTTAAAGCCATCTACACCACTGTCTCTCCAGCCCAGACGTCTAGCCTTGTCTGTCCGCCGTCTCTCCAGCGTCCTCGCTGGGATGTCTGGCGAGGCACAGACAGACTTCCTGACCTTCACCTCCTGGGACCTGCTCCTCATCTCTGCTGACCCAAGTGTCACAGAGCAGTTAGTTGCTCAGGCCAGACCCTCAGGAGTCATTCTAGGTGCCCCTCTCTCAGACTGCACTTCCAGCCTGCCCCGATGTCCTATTTGTTTCACCCTCAACACAGACCCGGGGTCAGACTCTCCTCCGTAGCTGGCAGGCGTGTCAGCGGGCAACGTGGAAAAGTCTCCCGCCCAACGCCGGTGTGCGCCACAGTCCGGCAGTGGCACTCGTGCGTGCACGGATCTCCATGGAAGTCCCGCGCAGCGTGTTGCAGCCCCGCCCCGGAACTACGGCAAATGTCCAGCAGCGGCGAGACAGTGAGGAAGCCACGGAATGTTCACGCGAGCAGACTCGAGGCGGGAGGGGGAGGAGGGCGGCCTGCGGTGGGACATGAACCGCATGCGCGGTGTTGAAAGATGCTGCGCACGGGATACGCGGTGTGACTCCGTGCGTGTCAAGTTCAAGGACAGCCTCGAGGAGCCTCAGGTGCTGGGAGGCGGCCGAGTGGTTGTCTCTGGGCAGAGACGGGGCCGCCTCGGAGCTGCACTGGAGGCCTCTAGGGGCAGATCACGGGCGAGTCTTCATCTGGGTGCTAAACAAAGTACTTCCCTTGTGGGAGTGCTGTGAGCTGTACATCTAGGATCTGCACGCTTTGCTCTTAAGTTTTCCTTCGGTTCAAAACACCCAGACTCAACCACTCTTCCCACCTGCACGGCTCTTCCCTTGATGGAAGGCCCCGGGCTCTCAGCTGGGGGACTCCTGAGCTGCCCCTGCTCCCGGTCTTGCCCAAGGAGGTCTGTTCTCAACACAGCCAACAGAGTGGTCGGGTTTTATCATTCCAAGGCTCACCTCCGCAAACGGTTCCTTCTGAGTAAAATCTGGATTCTTCCCAGTCAGCCCCACGGCCAGCAGGATCCAGCCCCGTGGCTCCTAGCTGCCTTCCCACAAGCCCGGCCACTCCCTTCCGAGTCCCCGGGGCCCACTCCTCAAGGGGGCCTGTTCTGACCGGCCTACCGACCTTGCGCTCAGCACCCTCAGCTCTCCTCTTCCTCTCATTCTACACTACGCTTGTTACTTTATTCCAGTACCTTCTTCCTTCAACGCACTGCACGGTTTGAATGGTAGCCCCCCAAAAATGTCCACCCAGAACCTATGGGTATGACCTCACTTGGAAAAGGGACTTTGCAGATGCAGGTAAGTTAAGGGTCTTGAGATGAGAGCATCCTGGTTAGGGAGAGCACTAACTCCAATCCAAGTATCCATAGAAGAGAAGAGAAGGGGAGAAGACACACAGACGGCCACCGAGTCTGAGGTAATTTGCTCCAGCAACTCCAGGAAACTCATGTATATACCATTTCACTTATTTATTATTATTATTTTCTGTGTCTCTCACTGTGAGCTCCACGAGGGCACAAATGACTATTTTGTTCGTGATGCATTTCAAATACCAGGGCCTGGCACCTAGTAGGCACTCAAGCCTGAAAAGGAACTGATTTATTGATTTCAGCGGGGTAAGTCCTGGCTGAAGTATTCTAAGACTTAGCCAAATAAACGAGTGGTGACACATGGCACCCTGGGGGGCCACCCAGTGCCAACAGGCCTGGATGCTGCCCACAGCAATGAGGATGAACCTCAAGTTCATTTTGCTGAGCGGAAGGAGCCAGACATAAAAGACAGCGTTCTGTATGATACCAGCTGAGCGCCTCCGAGAGAAAGCGGGTCAGCGTGGCCCTGAGCCCAGGGCACAGGAGGGTCACTGTACAGGAGACGAGCTATTTTTTGAGGGGCAGTGAAAATGGTCCCTCCTTGTTGTGGACACTCGGTCGGGCATCCGCGTCTGTCTGAACTCTTCAAACTGGACCCCTCATATGGGTGCAGGTGATTGTATGTAAATTATATCTCAAAAAGGTGATATCATCGGGTGGTTTGTTTGTCTAGAATAATGTAATAATTGTCTAAAGCAAATCCCCACTGTGGGCCCTGGAGCAGGTGTGAAGATGCGATTTTAGAGTCCAAGACTATGTGGCAAGAATGTACAAGGAAGCGGAAAAGGTAAAACCAAAGGGACAGAGAACAGACAGGGCTGACTATGTGGAGCCTGACCAAGGACGCACCTGCGAGACGGCGCCGTCGGCAGAGTCCCCGTCTCCGACCCCGCAGCTCTGGCTAGGACCTGCTGCTTAGGCCTCTGGAACCCGCCAGCAACCTCAGCCAGGTGAGGAGCCCTTGACTGAGTTAACAGGACAGCTGTCCTGGGGGACACCGGGGGTTGCCTGTTACCCCCGCCTACCTCCTTCAGGCTTCTCCCCGTCTATTTATTCTCTCCTTCAGGATGGGCTTGATGCTGATAGCAGATCATGGATTTTAGTGACCAAGTGGGACGGGCACTGGTTCAAGGATTCAAAGGTTTAGTTGAATGTGAACCAGTGATTGATTCAGAAGTACTGTTGGTGGCTTTCTAATAACAGCTGTTTTACAAGGAAGGAAAATTCCAGACCAAACTCTAACATGAGTATTGATGCAAAACCCCCAAATAGTATGTCAACTAATAGGAACCAGCAAGATATTAAAGGACAGTGCATCCTGACTGCTGCAGGTGGGGTCCCTCAGGAAGCAGCCCCTGACAGAGAGATTGGTGTGCAGGACCCCAGCTGGGGGGGGGTCCTTAGGAAGGGGAAGGAAGCAGGGCTGGGCAGGCCCCATGGAAAGGGTCTCGACCCTGTGGGGGTCTTGAAGGGGGCAAGAGGGCCTGGCCTCTATACCTCTGCATTGACCCTTGTCGGATGCTGCCACCCTGAGGGGCGTTTAAACTTGGCCAAGGAGATTCTCCTTAGCCGGGCAGTTTGCAAGGACAGGCGGCCGAGGACCAACTGCCCGCGACATTCCCAGTAGCTGGGGCCCCAGTCCTTTATCCTGAAGGGATTACCAAGCACACAGCTGCAGCCAAGGCGGGACTGAGTCAGATGGTGAAAAGACAAGGAGCTACTTTTAGATTCTGGCAGTTTATTACCTCCATTGACGACGAAAGGAAGAGAGCCAGGCGAGGGTGCTGGCTCCCTTGGTCCTTCTCCCACATGCCAGAAGGGGCAGGATGGCTGGGGGTCACCGCGTTGCTGAGGGGCCTGGTCTAGCCCGCATGGAAGCAGTTTATATGGTCTATCCTGAGCTCATCAGAACCCTCCCAGGGGAGGTGGGCAGGCTTGTGGGAGGTGGCTTTGGACTAGTTCCTCACAAGCCTCCCACGCCCACCCCCTCGTCAACTGGGAGAATTGCAAGACCGTCTGCCAGGCCATAGACTAGCTGTGGTTCAACCCTTGCCTGCGTGGCCGGCATGCCAGACTGTCACAGTGACCAAGTGGAGTGGTTTCAGGACACTGAGGGTAGTTGAACATCAGAAAATTAAGTGTTGTACTTTGCAACATTAACAGAAAAAGATGAGAAAAAGTATATCATCTCGACATCTGGCAAAATTCAATACCCATTTTATAATCCTTATAAATGCTCCTAGCTAGCTGGGAATAGAAAAGAACATCCTTAATCTAATACAGAATATTGTAAACATTTTTTTTGTTTTTTGGTGGGGGAGGAGCAGAGGGAGAGAGAGAGAATCTTAGGCAGGCTCCACGCCCAGCATGGAGCCTGACGTGGGGCTCGATCTCCCAACTCTGAGATCATGATCTGAGCCAAAATCAAGAGCTGGACACTTAGCTGACTGAGCCACCGAGGCGCCCCTTGTAAACATTATTCTTATTCGTGAAGTATTTAAAATTTTACCCCAGAGACTGGGAATGAGGCAAGGCTGTCCTCTATTACCCTCTATTCAACATTGTACTAGCGGTCTTGGCCAGCGCAATAAGGCAAGAAAAATAAGTAAGACATAATATCCCACTTTTCCAGAGCTATTTACCTACAAACTGCAGCTATTTGAAATAAAGCTGATAACCCGGCAGGTTAATGTTCTCTTATAAAGCACCTAAAAATTTCTTGGAACTGCCAAGATGCCACAAAGTCTATGCACTTCACCCATAAAAGAGGAGTCCCTTAAGCCCTCACTCTGGGGATATAAATAATTCTAATAAGCTGCTCTTTTTATTTTCCAAGCCCATACCGCTTAGAAACAGAGATTGGCACACTGGTCAAAATCAGAGTGTGAGCTACCAGCCTGATAGGAAAGGACATCAGTGGATGTGGGTAAACCCTAAGATGCAATAGTTCAAAAAACATGGTGCTTGGGCCACCTGGGTGGCTCAGTTGGTTGAGTGTCCAGCTCTTTGTTTTGGCTCAGGTCGTGAACCCATGGGTCATGGGATCAAACCCCTGAACGGGGCTTCGCGTTCGCCAGGGAGTCAGCTTGAAGGTTCTCTCCCTCTGTCCCTCCCCTCGCTTGCGCACTATTTCTTTCTCTCTCTCTCAAATAAACAAATACATCTTTAAAAAAAAAAACAAACCACGGTGCTTGTAAACCACTTATTCTTGGGGCAAACAGCACTCCACACTTCAGCTGCCCGAGGTCACTGGACAGTCATTGATCCTTGTAACACTGACTTCCAGTCATCAGGAAAAGATAAAATTATGTTTGTGACTCACCACTTAGAAGGACAGGAATTCTGTTCTGTATGAAAGATTTATCTAGTGGCCAGGTTTTCAAAAATCTTGGTCATTGGTATGGGGAAATTTTGGTATTAGAAAATGAACTTAATATCTAATTTTGAACAATCTACCCAAGGTTTTTCATGGCTTAAGCAGTGCTTCTGCAGGACACAGAGATGCAATTTCACAAACACTAGGACTGAGCTTCTATAATGGGCCCTCATACTTGAGTCACCGAGGGGAGGTCTGGCCTGAGTGCTCGCTCAGTCCAGGGATAGTCTTTTCCTCAGAGCTGCTGCTATGGGAAGGCAGCTGTGGTCTGGCCACGTGAGTGCACTGGGCTAACAGGCTGAGCAGGGTTTGTTATTTCTCCTCTGAGTTCAGCCTTTGAGAAGTATTGACAGCATGTATAGAACATCCACTGCATTTAGCTTCTGTGGGATAGCACGTGGGACCATGTGCCATCACTGCCCTACACTTCCCACTGGAGGTTTGTGGCTCTTCACCCAAGGGCCTTTCTTGAACATTGGAGCACGCTCAACCCAGGCACAAGAAGAGCTGGGAGTTAACATCCCAGGAGCAATGCTCAACCTGATAAACAAGGAGCTGGGGAATGACGCCCTGGCCTCCTCACTCCTGAGTGGGATGGAGCTTGGTGGTCCACAGTGGTCACCTACGCATGAACATACCCTTTCTCCGCTTGCTTCCCTTTCCTGCCTCACAGCCCATGCCCTCACTCTGCTTCCTGGGGTCCCCTGCCAAGTAAACTACTTCAACCAAAACCCTTGTCTCAGGACCTGCTTTTAGGGGAGCCCAACAACTGGACTTGGATGCCAGCCAGACGACAACAGGATCCCACTCCTGATGTGGAGTGCGGAGGTGACAGACGCTGGCGTGCTGCCGGGCCAGCTACTGAACTCCAGCCTGGGAACGACCGGGGTGACGAGGAGAGCAGCAGGCTCTGGCCAACCAGCTGTCACCACAGGAGATGCCGTGACAATCCGAATGCCCCAGGGCACACTGAAGAGACCCACACCTCCTCTATGCAGACGGCAGGATGTGCTGAGAATCAGGCCAGGATGGGATCGCGAGTGGCATGATCACGAAGTGGACCAAGTACTCAGGCCTGGCAAGTCCCCGTGGCTGGAGCCAGGCTCTGATTAGGAAGGGCGGGGACTCTGAGATGTGAGATGGGCCCATCTGGGCAGATGCCCTCAAGCGCCTTGGTACCCCAGGCCCCCCCTGAATGCTTGGATCTAGCGAGTGGCTCATGCCCGGGCTAGAAAGCAGCCTCCCCTCACGTGGGAATCACATGAAGGCCTCTCTTGACAGAGAAGACCGGCCAGAGAACCTCTGTCCTCCCCACGACCTGCCCCCACTTGCACTCGTTTCTCCTAAATCAGACAACGGGGATGAGTACCAGCATGGCCTGTGGCAAGAGATACTGTCCTGCTCGGAAAGGAAGGGAATTATTCCCCGCAAAGAGCTGAAGAAGCTGGCTCGCGTGGGTCGGCAGGAGCTGGAAGAGCGTGCGTGGGCACCCAGCGGGTGATGGACCAGAAGCTGGCTAAGGAGAGTTTCCTGAGCCGTGGGTTCTCCTCTGTGACGCGGGATTTGGCGCCTTGGCAAGGACGCTCGAAGCCAGTCCTACCACACTGCTGCAATGCCTCCCGGGAGGTTGGAGGCCAAGGTGCAGTGAGGCTGGGGCCAGAGGGCTCAGAGGGACGGCCTGCTGGAGTGGGCACCAGACAGGAGGGCCCGCCGGCGGGCAGACAGCTCTCCCCTTGGCACTGCCCCCGCTGGGACAAGGAGGGAGGCGATGCGTGCTGGCGAGCAGCCTGCTGGGGGCTGTCCTCTGCGGGCCCCGGCACACAGTAGGGCTGCTGCTGCACAACCCAGCTCCCTAGGACTTCCGATTCTCCAACGGACAGGATTCCAGAACGTGAGTCTGTGCGCAGCACGGGGCCCCTCCTCAGTTCTCTGCAAGGCAGTGAGGGGCCACCCACCTCATTTCTGGTACACCGTCCCCACCTCACATCCTACTGTTACTTCGAAAAGTTCATGAAGGATTTTCAAATTCCAATTTTGCTTTATCTAGTATCAGTGGTTTTTTAATCTGTAAAATACTCCAACTTTTTTTTCTGTGTGGTATTAAAAATTGTTGTTTAAATAGTATTATCTAGGGGCGCCTGGCTGGCTCAGTTGGTTAAGCGTCTGCCTTTGGCTCAGGTCATGATCTTGGGGTCCTGGGATCGAGCCCCGCATCGGGCTCCCGGCTCCGCAGGGAGTCTGTTTCTTCCTTGCCCTCTGACCCTCCCCTCAGCTCATGCTCTCTCTCTCAAATAAATAAAATCTTTTAAAAAATAGTATTGTCTAAATACTACCATTTTGTCTTTTATTTTTATTCATTTATTTTTTTAAAGATTTTATTTATTTATTTGACAGAGACAGACACAGCGAGAGAGGGAACACAAGCGGGGGGAGTGGGAGAGGGAGAAGCTGGCTTCCCGCGGAGCAGGGAGCCCGATGCGGGGCTCGATCCCAGGACCCTGGGAACATGACCTGAGCTGAAGGCAGACGCTTAACAACTGAACCATCCAGGCGCCCCTTGTCTTTTATTTTTAAAAGACTTGCTTACACGAGAGGAATCAGGTCTCGAATTTCTAATGGCAAAGTTTTAGAATATAATAAGCATTTACACATAAGCCAAGGAAATCATTAATGCCAAATGTGTGCAATCCACTCTATCTAACAGCACCTAGCATTTAAAAATATAAGCATCTCCATGGATTGTTTCATTCATCAGAATGGAAATAACAAATAGCAGAAGTTTTATGAAACAGAATTACACATTCAATTCAATGTAGAGCAATATTTTCCTAATAAATAGTCTTATAAGATGCAAGTGGATGATCATTAGACAGTTAACAGAGACTCAGAACATAACACATAGTGAGGAAAAAAATGGAATGCTTAAATGTTGAAAAGAAATTAATAATAAAAACCCTTTATACTTACTTTTGTCAACCAAAGGTCTAAGTCATAACTTAGCGGGAGCCTTGAATTTTTAAGTTCAACCAAAGCTGCATCATGACAGCCAGGAATATACCGTGTAGACGGTTTAGCACACGGGAAGACGGGAGATATACCGTGTAGACGGCTTAGCACATGGGAAGACGGGAGATATACTGTGTAGACGGCGTAGCATACGGGAAGGTTAAGCAAGGCTTGAGCCAATGCTCTTAGGAGCCCAAAATATATAGACCAGAAAGGCTTGTTTTCTCAGTCAAGTGAGATAAGTCTTAAAACTGGGTAAATATGCAAAAAATAAACATTTAAAACTTCATTTTGCTAAAGGCATGAGTAAACACACACACACACACACACACCCACACACACACCCACACACACACCCACACACCCACTGGGCAGGGAGCCCGACGCTGGGCAAAAGCAGAGCACAAGGTATTTAGATGTGACAGAATCATCACGTTGATTTATGTCAAAGAATGTATGTATCTTCACGTGGGGCACAGTTAGGTTTTAAGGTTTCAGAAATACTTTTGAATTCATTATCGGACTGGAACACACTAAACAGAATATTTCAAAGTTGCTACCAAAAAACAAGTTGAAATTTTACTTAGCAATATAGGTTTCTCAACACCTCTTCTTCCCCCATGGGCATCACATTCAGAAAGATGCAGGGAAGGAATGATTAAATGGTCTCTGACGGATCTACTAGCATGTTCTGTTTCTGAATTATATAGAATATCCTGGTCCTTAAGTAATGGGATAGATTTTTGGAGAGACTATCATTTTGGGCCTAAAGAACTAAGCTCTAGAAGGAAGAGAGATTGATGAGGGACCTGAACGGTGAGGGGAGGTGGGGAGAGAATATGCAATAAATGCTGGCCTGTTGGATTTTTCCCTCCCTTCCCTAATCCGTTCATCTTTTTAAGACTGCCTTCTGTGTCCTCTTCAGGGGAGGCTGTCTGTCTTAGCCTTTATCATTTCTTCCTTCAATATTTTAACATAAAGCGTCCAAGAAAAACAGCAAATTCAAGGCTAATATTAAAAGCTTGAATAAAAGCAATGATGAGCCTTATCATCTGATCAGTAAACTCTTCTTAGTGAACAAAATCTTCATTTGTCCAAGTGGGATGACCTCTCTCAGCAGACAGCACTCATTTAGGGTGTGACACTCTGCTTCTGGAAATGCGAACAATTACTTTCTAAATAACGTGACAGAAGTCAGGCCTTTCTTTCCGACGCATTGCTGCTTTGTGGACCTTATTTTATTTATCTTTATGGCAAATCATTGCATTACATGACTGCGGAGCTTGAGGCCTCATGTCTAATGATTTATCCAAAATCACTCAAGGAAAAAGCAGAACCAATGGAAATATAATCAGAACCCCTTGAAAATGCAGTTACTGTAGATGCGTACAAATAAACTATGATCAAAGTTGAATCTTAGGTCTGGTAACTGATTTTATGTTGAATATAAGTCATTTTAAAAGTATAATTTAAGAGAATATTCTGGAAAACTGAAGTACAAAGATTCTATTTATTCTGGGTCCGGACACTTGCCCAACTGTAGAAGTACGGGATGGGTCTGACTTCTCCATCAGTGATCCAGATTCATGGTAAGTTGGGCTGCAAAAAATGTCTGCACGTCCTCTGATAATTACAGCATTTAGCTCGAGACGGAAGTTAATCGAATCCTCGTGTTTCTGTTAATTTTCCTTATAATTGATAAAAATGCTACCTATAAAAGTTGGCGGGCACATTTTCAATGCATTCCTATTTTATAATGAAATAGAGAAAATGAATTTGATTTTGAAAAATAAGGTTTATTTGTAATAACTATCTTTAGTAACTCTGTTTTTGTTTTTACCCCGGGGAATGCACGAGAACAGACGATGCTAGCTTTAACATTTATTGAAACAGTACACTCTTTATGCTAATGCGAAAGGCTAAGACTCTTCTTCCCGCTCTAAACGTCTCTTCTTTACTAATAAAGAATTCTCACCGCATCGGAACTAAGACTCAGGTGCGCTCAGAGGAGTCTGGGACAACTGGCCAGAGTCGGTCAGTAGGTTCCCCTCTTCTCAATTAGGTAACTGAAACGGGAAGTCTCAGTCTAAATATTAGAAGCAAAGCCTATAGATTAGAAAAATAAAGAGAGGGAATGTAACAGACTGCTTCAAAATACATGCCTGAGGTGCGAAACAGCTTGTACTTTCACATGGTGGCAACTTCCAGAAGAAATCTTCTTCGGGTTTTAGTCTTCAGGTTCGTACCTGGAAAGAGATAAAAATTCTGTTAAGACCACAAATAACATCATGATACTTTTTGTTGCTATCGTCGTTACCCAGTGAGTTTACCTGCAAGCTCTCCAGTGACTATCCCAGTAACGTAGAATCAGTACTGGGGCGGAAGCCAAAGACAGCCACGGCACTATGAGGGGGCTCCCCCAACAGGGGGACAAAGGACAAAGGACCAGCGAAGCGTGAGGACACCTTTGGACCCCAACTCTCTGGATCTGGCATTCAGACCCATGACAGCTTAGGACAGCAGAAACTCTGTAATTATCCGAGTTGTCATATGGACACAAAGTGCTGACGGGACCACGTGAGGACAAGGTTAACAAAGCCCCCTCGCTACAGATGAACTGGATCTGGGATTTACTTCCTCGCTCTGTTCCCCTGGAGCCCTGATAAAAGTAAAATGGCAGCGGAGTTTCCAGATCAAACCGCGGAGGACATAAACGAGCCTGAGGGGCAGAGCCCATGTGCGCCGGGAGGACTGGGGGCTGAGCCGTGACTACGGCCGGGCCCGTCGCGGGCTCCCCGCGCTGTACACTGAGTCCCGGTAACACACCGTCCCTCCTCCCAGGGCAGCACGCGGTTGGAGACCTGGTCCGCCAATGGCGCCCACCTGCAGGGACCACATTCTCCACCATCTGAATTGTCACTGAGGGAGGGCACAGGATGACCGGGTCTTAGGCTCCTAAGGACACTCCTGAGGAGAAATGCCCAAGGGTGCCCTGTTAGCTTGCTGGGTTTCCTTTCTGCTACCCTGCTTAAAGGAATCCGTTGCCAAGGGTAGTCTAGTGCAGCTGTGTGTGTGTGGGGGGGTGTCTCTCTCTCTCTCTCTCTCTCTCTCTCTCTCTAAAGTCCTGGCTGCAGCCCTTGTGGGCAGTACGGACGAGACCTGGCCAAAGCCCCTCTGCTCTCCTCAGATGCAGCCTTCTGGACTAAATGACAGCAAGCACCCCCGGGCCTGCCCTCTTTGGACACAAACTGAGATTCAGTGAAGAACACACATCAATCGGCGCTGAGACAAATCCAAGAGCCGCACGGGATCCGCAAGGCTTACTTGGCCAGTCTTCTCCTCAGGTCTTTGATTTGGTCATTCTTCCTGGTGAGAATCTCTTTCATGTTTCGATAAGCTGCTGTTTGTTGGAATTTCTTCTCTAATTCCTGCACAGTGAAAAATGTCAGTACATTACTACGAAACAGTGAAGAAGTAACACATCTCATAAACATGTCTATTTTTGTTCTAATTTTACTAATACTCCATTTATATTCTTTTCCAATTTCTTTTTAAAATTTACTTATATAAAATTAAGGCTATGCAGATCTTAAAAATACATTCCTTCAAAGGAGAAGTCCATAAAACAGGAGCACTGTCAGCGTGTAACTAAGTACAATGAGAAATCTGTTTGAAACAGTAAACTAATTCTCAGGTGAAATAAGCATGACTTTCCCCCACATCCCAAAGTGGTACCAGCATTCTAGGAGGAGGATTTTTTTGTTCAGTTACATTTTAGCTCCCGTATGCTTAAGAGTCTAATCCCTAAACTGAAGAACATGGTTCTCTATGTATTTCATAGAAATTAAGAACAAGGGATAGAATCCTTTAAAGAGAAGCCACCCATCCCTGTGCCGGGCTGTGGGAGGGATGGGCGACATGGGGGTGCAGGGCAGCTCACGGAAGCTATCCATGGAGGAGTCTTTGACCATTCCATAGGAAGGAGTGGCGACTTTTTATTACCATAGATATCTTAGTGCCAAAGACAGAAGGATCTCAATGCCCAGAAATGATAAATTTCTAACATGTATTGGCCAATACACTGAGAAAAAATAAGGAAAATCTGCGGCTGGCCCCCAATGTGTCCCTCAGTGACCCTTGTTCCTCAGCTAGGTAGACACACACAGACAAATCTGACCTTTTCAGCCATGCTCAGCTGCTCCTGAACCCTGAGTAGGTCATGCTTGGCTGTCGCCAGATTCTCTTCCAGGGACTTCTGGTTTTCTGTCTTGTCATTAAGTGTCTTCTGAAACTCACTCTTCAAAGCAGCAACCGTGTTTTCCAAGTCTTGATTCAAGTCTTGGGCTTTTATAAAATCCTACGAAAGATACATGCACTGATATAATTTCATGTTGACATCCTGACTGGTGACTGTTTTACAACAGTGATTCAGCATCATGACATGAAAGCAAATGTTGTGCATGCGCACGTCGCCTCCGCTGCACCCCGCCCCGCCAGCCTGGGTAAGCTCCTGCTCCTACAGGGTCGCCAGCACGCGCAGCTCACCCTCAGCCCCCGTGCCCCGTGTCCTGCACACAGCAACGCTCAGTAGTCACTCATCTCCAGACAGGTAAAATATCATTTATGAATTGCTGGAATTCCAAAGAGGAACAGGAGAGAGGTGAGACCCTAAATCTGACAAGGTTGTGTGTCCCTGGGTAGGGATGGCAAACAAGTTCCGTCCTTGAAAAGTCAGGGTAAAAAAAAAAAATCCTGGTGAAGACTTTTGAATGATACAGACAGAAAAATAATAAACTTAACAGAGTTTATATCAAAAATTTAATAGACATATGTCTTAATCATTATTTGCATTAAGATATGAGAGCCTAATCAATGCTTACTGATTATACGGCTTGCTAAATTTATAAGATTTTAAGGTTTTTTTTTTTTTTGTATAAATGCCATATGCACGTTTGCACACTGTTGGCATTATAGAAGCAGCTGGATCTTGTTTTTGACTGGATACATTTTTAATACAAAAAAGTTGTATTACTAAACAGGAAAATGGTCTATATATTTGCTAAATATAAAGATAAAGCAGTACTACCGACAAAATTCCTCACTCATTTTTGAAATCTAGTCTTTTGAAAAGATTTTACTTCACTGCAGCTAGTGAAAGCATGTACACCTTTTGCTTTTGCCAAAATCTGAAAAGTAAAATTGGAACAAAGTCCAAAATGGCTTTTAAAACAAATTCATCAGGGGCGCCTGAGTGACTCAGTCATTAAGCGTCTGCCTTCGGCTCAGGTCATGATCCCAGGGTCCTGGGATCGAGTCCTGCATCGGGCTCCCTGCTCCACGGGAAGCCGGCTTCTCCCTCTCCCACTCCCCCTGCTTGTGTTCCCTCTCTCGCCGTGTCTCTCTCTGTCAAATAAACAAATAAAATCTTAAAAAAAAAGTGTAACAATAGAAGTCTAACGACGTAAGTCTGGGGACTGTTTAGCAGACATGAGAAAAGCTAGGGCCGCCCTGCAAATCTGCTCACATGGACCGGCTGACAGGAAGTCTGTTCCGGCACCTGGCGCCGACGGGAAGGCCCCAGGACACAGAACTGAGCACGTGAGAACTTCCCACAGTGGGAGCGGTACTCGGTGGCCCACTCAGACAGGCCTGGAGAGCCAGGCATTTCAGCACATCGTCCCGAGTACCACCAGACGCAGGTGGATGTGAGGATGCAGACCCCGTAGACTCATTCTATCTTGTCATACTCACCGAAGGCTGACTTAACTAATAACAAGTTCTGTATAATAAAACCAAATACACATCCAATGAACTAAAAATTCCTCCTTTCTTCACTTCCTTTCCCCCACTGTAATGGGAATGTCAAAGTAAAAGGGGGAAGAACTTAAAAAAACATAAACTTCAGAGTATCTGTGTGCTAGTGGGCTCTGGAGGCATGGGAAGCCTGTGAGCTGCGTACCTGCCCCAGCGATGTCCCCCACTCCGGCCTTTCCTGGACAGGGGTGTCCTGAGGCAGGACAACAGTGGCCTCCCTCTCAGGAGTGACAGGAGTGGGTGATAACGAACAGTAACTAAGACGACTTCTTAAAGTAGCTCCATGCCCTTGTGGAGCCCAGCACGGAGCCCAGTGCAGGGTTCGAACTCAAGACCCTGAGGTCAGGACCTGAGCGAGATCAAGAGTCAGACGCCCAAGCAACTGAACCACCCAGGCGCCCCAACACTTTAGTGTTGGGGTTTGTATCTTTATTCTATTTGAAAAAGGGAAAAAGACAGCTGAGACTTAGTCTGCCTTTTTTAAAAAATTGAAGTATAATTAACATGCAATGCCCTGTCATTTTCAGGTGTCCATCACAGTGATTCAGTATTTCTGGGCCATACAAAGGGATCCCCGTGATAACTGCAGTTACCCATGGTCACAAAATTATTACAGTATTGTCGACTATATTCAAAACTTCTCTCACCTTTTGATTTCCTTGGTTGAGCTGTAAATCCTGCAGTGCTCTTTCTAGCTTTGACTTCTCATCTAATGCATGGGTTGCCTATAAGCAGATTTAAACAAAACACATTCAGTATTCGGTCTGCAGGCAACGCTTTCAATAATTTTGTCAAAGTATTTCTCAGTTACCTGCATTTCAATGGTCTTCAGCCTTGACTTCAATTTCTCGTTCTCTTCTTGAAGTCTGGAAATTTCCTTTGTGAGTAAATTCAAGGTTTATTATTTTAGCTACGGTATTTTTCATACTTAAAAGTGTTGCCCTTAAAAATTTAATTGTAAAATTAAACTTAAATTCTAGAACAGCTTGAGTATCTACGTGCCCTGGTTGCTGGTGCTATCCCTGTCCCGCCCAGCCCACCGGCCTCCACATCTGTGAGTCACCTGTGGCTCTAAGCCCTTGCCCAGTCTCTCAGGCTCCCTTCAGGTCTCTGTCCTCGGCCCTTCTCTGCCACCTCCCACCTAGCTGGTTCTGCCACTTTTGGGTCTTTTCCCGGCTGACACAGCACACCACCGGTACTTATCCTAAAACATGGTCTCTTCTCAGTGCCATGCTGTATGCCCAAGCCTCTAAATGCTTCTGTCTGAGCTGAAGACACAGGCCTTTGCTTCAAGCAGCTCCATCATGAGAGTCAGCTGTGAGCCCAGTCTTCTTCCTCCCTGCGCTCCAACACGCACATCAGCCCGGTCAGAGAGCACAGCGCTCCGTGCCAAACCGCGCAGGCTTCCTTCTGCCTTTCACTGCTGCCCACGCCATTGCCCTGTCTGCCATGCCCCCTTTCTTCCCTCCGACAACTTCATCTGTCTTTAGCCTTCAGCCCAGCTCAGGGACCACCTTCCCCCAAAGTCTGTCCTCAACTGCTCACACCCAGGTGGAACTGTGTTTTCTCGGCCACCCTGGGCACCCACAGATTAGCATGCCCCCATTTCCAGAAGATTAATTCTCCCCTCTCAATGAGACTATAAGGTTTTTGAGGACAAAAGACTAAGTATTACATTGCTTTTTATCTAATAACATCTAGCACAATGTTGAGAATACAGGAGTCGTGAAAAATATTTGTATACTGGTAGTTAATTTTTATAAACCTCCTAATAAAAAACCCCATCATTGCTATTGTGGATCATGAACTTCAAATGTCCATCAGTAAACACTGTCCAAAACGCCATACCCTTCACGTCACCATGAAAAGATGCAGTTAAGAGTTGCTTCAGACTTTCTGGAAGGTGAGTGCCCTCTTCTGGCCCACGGGAACCATGAAGTAGACCAACTACAATGGACTAATTACCCTCAGTGGACCAAAGCCCGAATCCGCTGCCTCCTACCTCAGGTTTTCCGCCCTCCAGCTGTGCAGACCAAGAGAGGGCTGAGTCAGAGGGTCTGCCTTTCTCGCAACAAGGACATTACCTTGTTCAGGAGTTCCGTGGTTCCACCTTCGTTAAGTGGAGCAAGTTTTGGCTTCATGGTATCTATGATGGGCTGACGCAAAAGAAAGAAACCAAACCAAAATCACCGCAGAAGAAACCACATGTAATTACTCAACACCTGCACTTTCTGAGTGGAAAACATTTTAAAATCATATCCACGGGGATGCCAGCTCCATGGGGTGGGGGTTTTTGTAGGTTTGGTTCTCTGCTATGCCCCAGTGACGAGGACAGTGCCTGGCCCGCGGTGCCCCAAACAGATTAGAGACGCAAGTGAACCCATCCTCCCCATATCCTTTTAAATAAATTCAGATGGAAGGGAAAGGAGGGAGGAAAGGCAGGAGGGAAGGTGCTCGAAGCCAGAGCAGATACAGATGCCGGCCTCTAGGGACAGGAATTTTAACATGTGGGGGTTGAAAGAGACTTCCGCATGAACCCAAGTCAGGGAAAATGGTCCTAGTGTGGCTACACCGCAGGCGAGGAGTAACTTGGCGCAAATATTCTGGCAGTTTGGCAATATGCGTTAAAAACAGGTGAATGCATGCCCTCTGACTCGGAAATGTCTCAGCCAGAAACACGTTCCAAAGGAATAACTGGGAAACTGTTTTGTATGTGTATGTTCGTGACCTCTCAGCACCATTTTTCTTGCCCGGACACCAGGGAGCATTTGCGGTGCATCTGCACGATGCCGTATTACGTGGTCACTGCAAATGAAGAGAATGATCGAAAAGAGAAGCAGGTCACTAGTCACTGCGAGGACTGTCTCCATTTGACAGATGAGGCAAACAAGGCTCGGCTGCCTCAGGCAACCCGCTCAAGGTCATGCAGCAGGAGAGACAGGGCCGGGGTGGATAGCCGTGCTGAGCATTATCTGGGTGAAGAGTTTATATGGCAGGGAGTGGGATGGACTTCGGGGATTCCGTGTGTGTGTGTGTGTGTGTGTGTGTGTGTGAGAGAGAGAGAGAGAGAGAGAGAGAGCGAGCACGTACGAGTGAGCGAAAGGAGACAGAAGCAATTTTTCATGGTTCCTTCTAAAGTGTTTTTTTTGCCTGAAAATATGAGGCAATCTTTGAAGTCTGCTCTTGAATTGAATGCTCTTCCTTGATGGTTTTCACTTTAACCTCTGAATGCTCTGGGCAACTTGAGGATTTTAAACACTGGCTATTAAGATATGGACTTAGAATGACTAAAAATTACCTTCTTATTTGAAGATGTAAATTCTGCTTTTTCAAATTCTGCAACTTGTTCTAATAATTCTCTTGAAGATAAAAACAAATACGAAAAAAAAAT
Source organism: Callorhinus ursinus (assembly GCF_003265705.2). Taxonomy (NCBI): domain Eukaryota; kingdom Metazoa; phylum Chordata; class Mammalia; order Carnivora; family Otariidae; genus Callorhinus; species Callorhinus ursinus. Next base: position 3,657,512 of record NW_027397077.1, read on the forward strand.
GTTCGTTTTAGATCTGGACCACACCCACAGAATACAACCACTGGTACCGATCTACTACAACATGGCAGGGAGGACGGAGCACCATGAAGGAAACGTCACCAGATCCAAAATGATACTTAGTTACTAATGGCCCGGAACCCAAACGACATGGGCCAAATTGGAATATTCCAGTATCCTGCACCTAAGAGATCACTCGGTGACCAGACGCGTTGCTGCAGCTCTCCCCAGACTTTCTCACCCCCCAGTCTTAAGAAAACAAGTGGCAAAGGCATTCGCTAACTTTTGAGATCATGCCTGGGCCTCTCTTGTCCTAACTACAGGTACGGACGTTGAGTACCTGTTTTCAAGTTCAGAGATATCGGTCTGTAGCTTGAGGTACCACTTCTCAGCCTGTGAGAAGAGCTGCCGCAGAAGCAACACGTTGGTGTGTGCTGTGTTGATGAGCTCAGACTCTACCTCGCTGTAGACCACAGCCTGCAGCCCGCTCAGGACCTCGGACACCTCGTCTACGGTAAAGGTCTCCTCCACCAGCCTGAAAAACAACCACAGGCCCAGCCTTCGGGAGAAACAACCCAAACCATTTACAAAATACAACAAAACTCAGAAACCCACATTCACGTCATCTGAAGGGTTCAAGGGTTATAGTGAAAATCTCTCTGGGAACTATCTTCTTTCTTAATAAAACATACTAAAAATAATTTAAGCTCAGTTCATTTTTTTCTAAGCTTAGGTAATTTTTGAGGTCTACTAAAATGATCACACGGTGGGTGTGCACATCCTCTAACACAAGGTTATGTGCTCACAAACAGTCCCCCAAACATTTACTTTTTTTCTTTAGTTTTTGTTAAATTTTTTTTTTTTTTACTTTAATCTCCACTAAAATTAGTCTTATCCATTTAGTTGTTTCAAAAGTCACCTGGAAGGTGTTATTTCTCCTTTCTTTCTATTATTTGTTTAGCATTTCAATAATTGTATGAACTCTTCACATGAGAGTAAATGACTGTAAGAAAATCAATGGTCATTATATGTTGCTTCTCTTACCATTGAGGCCCAAATGAAAAAGAAACTGACTTATCTTAGTTAAAGCTCCTCTGACAAAGACAATTACCATATGATCTCACTCATGTGTGGAATTTAAGAAACAAAACAGAGGATCATAGGGAAAGAGAGGAAAAAATAAAACAAGACGGAATCAGAGACGGAGACAAACCATAAGAGACTCTTAACTGTAGGAAACAAACAGGGTTGCTGGTGCAGGGGGAAGGGGTAACTGGGTGATGGGCATCAAGGAGGGCTCGAGATGTAATGAGCACTGGGTGTCATATGCAACTGATGAATCACTGACCTCTACCTCTGAAACTAGTACTACAATATGTTAAGTGATTGAATAAAAAAAAAATAAAGTTCCTCTGAGCACTGACCACTCATCATCATCATCAATAGCATTAAACCCACTCTCCCACAGAAAATGTCTGGGTCGGGAGGGAACTTCAGAGCCATCTTCTTCAATCCCCTCACTTTACAGATGGGAATGCAGGTTCAGAGGGTGGAGGTGGTGTGCCCCTGGTCCCGCAGGGGAGTGACCCAGCCCCACAATCATTTCCCGCAGTCTCAGCAACATGCACAATAGCTGAATCCCGAGAAAGTATCTGTGCAGGGCACTTTGACAGTAAGCCGGCCCCTCCCCTCCCCTCTACAGCTGACAGTGTCTGCTCCTGAGAGCCGTGCCTGGCTTTATGGCATTCGGTGCTCATGTGGAGGCCTTGTGCATTTCCACCTCACCTGACGTTTTACTGTGCCAAAGGCTGACCCCCCAAGTCATCTGATGTCTCTTTATTGCTTAGTCCTTCTCTTTCCTTGGTTCCCCTGTTTTTCTCTAGATCAGGCATGCATTTTCTACGGACTTTATTCCAGGACTGGTTCAACAAAACTAGTCATCATCTACTAACAATTTCTGCTCATTATGGTTTTTCATGGTTTTCTGCTGTTTCTCCCCCTTCTAATTCTTCACTATGAGCTATGTAGGGGTTTTCTTGCTAATTGTCATGCCTTATGGCTCTAATCCTTTAATTAATAACTCAGGTAATTGAAGTTCTGGGATCTTTAATACAGCAAGCCCATCCTTAACCTACATGCATTTCACTACTTCCTGATGGCTCTTCTGAAACTCTGCAATCTCATAATTATCATATGTGTATGTTTGGTAATAGATTCCTTCCACCACAATCCAATTTCTTGAATTTCACATATCCACAAGGCATGGTGTAGCTACTCTCAGTGAGTAACTGATCATGATAATCCCAGCAACGGTTTGTGTGGCCTCTCCTACAGCATCCCCACTATGGCCCCCAGAAAGGATCCATGTTTCCCCCCTGGCTTTCCTTAGAGTCCTCTGATACCTGCTCTCCTTGAGGTCCTGGAAGCAGGAATCTACAGTTTTAAGTCTCAGGCCTCTTTTTGAACGAGCAAAACGCATGTAATTGATAACTTCATTTTGATGGTGCTCATTTAGGCCCAACTCTGCCTAAAAGAGAGAGACGCAATCGTTAGTCTTGAAGATGTGACGAAGGAACCAACGATGAAAATATACAAGATATCCAGGTGCAGCGATTGCTAGATGTCCACCAAATTCTGTTCTTCCCTTCCTCCTGGGTAAATGGCTGCCCAACTAGATGATACTTCCTAGCCCTTCCTGCAGCCTGGTGTGGCCACATGACTACTGCTCAGTAAATGGACGTGAGCAGAAGAGACATGGGCCATCTCCAAAGCCTGAGCCCTATGATGTGGGCGTGTCTTTGTCACACCTATTTCACTGGAGGGGTCGGGTGGACAGCAGGATGAAAGGGACCCGTATCCCTGACTGATTTTGTGGAGCACCGCTGACCTACGGACCTCAGATGAGTAGTGAGATGGCTGTTAAGTGAGAGAAATATACTTCTGTATTCTTTAAACCACTGCTTTTTTGGACATCTACTATACCAACTTAACCTTACCTTAGCTAATACAGCTTTAAAAAATGAATTTGGTTTTGAAATAGTCATTAATTGGGTCTTTATCTTCAACCAGATGAGAGCTTGACAACTATGAGCTAGAGATCAATGAAGTTCTTTTTCATTTTATAGTATGCTGAAAAGAAAAGGACGTCATACAATTGAACATCTAATGCAGGGACTAAATGAGTCAGGAATGATCTTTAAGAATAATGATCTATCATATATCATAGCCTTCCTATGGGAGACTAAGGTTTAACTTCCAAGCCTCTTTTTCAGGCTTGTCACTATCGACACACAGGGTTGGGATGCCTCCAACACCAAGGGCCAACAATCAGGCATGATCTCCTTCCGCTCCCAAGTCACTCGCAGTGGCCTTTCTGCATCCACACACCTTCTCCCTGCAGTCTCGATTTCCTTGGGACGTATGTCTCTAAAGGCAAGGACCTTGCCCATCCGGTTCCCTGAGGTACCCCCATCCCCAGCACAGTGCATCCCAAGGAACAGACATGTGCCAACAAAGCATGTGCCGACAAATGAACTTCAAGGCGTTCATCCTTTTGAAGGTCACATCTTCATCAGGCCTTAATTGGTTCTCTTTCAAATTCCTGGAGGACTTGATTAACCAAGTATTCTCCCCTCTCAACATTCTACAGGTTTCTTCCTCCTTCAGACTATAGGGAAGACTATATACATAAACCTTATTAATGCTTAACACCCCCCCAAAAACCCCTCAAACCTGAGAATCCCTCTAGCTACCCTTGCATTTCTCCACACCCTTTCTACCCTTGCTATCCCCATGCTGTCCCCTAGTCCTCAAACCCATACCTACTCAAATTGCTTTGGTAAAGCTCACCAGCAGCTTTTCTTTATTACTATGATCACCTGGGAGCTTTTATTTATTTTTAAATTTTTTGTTTTACATTTGAGTACAGCTGACCCACAATGTTACATTCATTTCACTGCTGATGTAGTTCAGTGGCCCATTTCAATGGTGCCCCGAAACTCTGGTTTCAGCCCTTTTTCTGAACACTGTGCACTCTTCTAAGTAGGGCTGCTATTTAAGCCGACGTTCTATATACGCTGGAAAGGTGAATAGATATGTTTTAGCATACGGAACAGCTGGTCTTTTCTGAACAGGTCAAAATAAATGAAGGATCACCCAAGTTTCCGGCGCTGTAAAGTGGATGGTGTGGACTCTTAAAGTCGCTCTGACATCCGAAAGCCGGATTCCATCACGTTCTCCCTCCGCAACTCGTTATAATACATAACTTTTCATGCTGCGAAAGGGTGTGTGTGTAAAACAAAAAAACAAAAAACAAAAACTTGGGGAGTTTTAGGAACAGAGTGAAAAATCCTGCCCTGCGCCTTCTGCAGGCGGCCGTTCCCTCCAGCTCCCTCCACCAGCCACCTTCAAGGTGTGACTTGGTCCCAGCCGACCCAGGCGGGAACGAGGAATGTCGCGACACCGCGGACAGAGGCTGCGGCTACGCCGGACGGGCTGCGGCCGAGGTTAACGGAACTGTGGGGGCCGGCCGGGAGGCCCAGGAGCCGGCTTAGCCCGGCTGCAGCCACGCCCTCCCTCGGCCCCGGCTCGGCATCTCTTCCGCGCGCTGTGGCTCCCGGCCGGCTACTCACCATGGCGGCGGCGGGAGTCACAGCCCAGAGGAGCGGGAGAGGCCAGGCGGAGCCCCGCCAAGCCGGGGTCGCCGAGGGTGGTTGCGCCGCAGAAGATGCAGAGGGAGGGCAACTTGTTTAGAAGCCTCCGGTTGCTAATGGGAACGGAGGCACGTGACCCGAAGTGACGCACTTTTATTGGTCATCAAGGTCACGTGACAGGAAGTGCGTTGTGACCGGCTGACCGCCGCATGCGCACTGCTTCCAGAGCCGGAAGTCCCGCCCATCCACGCCACGCCGACTTTTTGAGCAGGCCACCGTTGCCAATGGTAACGGGAGGGGAGAGGCCGCCTGGACCCTCACGTTCAGAGGCGCTCTGGAGCATCGGAGTCAGGGTTGCTCGGAAGGCCTGTCCCTCCCTTCCCGGGCTGGGTGATGACGCCGGCTGTGGCTTGGAGACCGACTTTTCAGTGGTCTCAGGGGGCCTGGGCGTGGGCGGCGCGGACCGATTGCTCCTCTCTCCAGGGGTGCCTGCTTGGCCAGGATAGGCCGGCAGCTCCAGCGCTGCCAGGTGCCAGGACAGAGCTATGAATGGCTCTCTCCCCGCCCCGCTCATTTTTTCCCCTCTTATAGTCCAGCTTTATCCTTAAAAATTAAACGCAAAAAGAGTTGGTGAAAGAGCAGTGAATTTCAAACTGTTATGCCTCGAATCACTGGGAAGCTTGCTGAACAAATGCTGCCCGGGGTCTCACCCCTCCAGAAATTCTGAATCAGGAAGTCTAGCTTGGGGGCTTGGAATCTGCAGTTTTTATCACACACAGGGAGCGATCGGGCACCACTCTTAAACACTGTCCTAGATCATCAGGGAAATGCACATCAAACCACAATGAGATAACACCTTACACCTATCAGAAGGGCTAGACTCAGAAATAACAAGTGTTGGGGAAGATGTGGAGGAAGAGAACCGTCCTGCACTGTTGATGGGAACATAAATTGGTACAGCCACAGTGAAAAACAGTATGAAGGTTACTCAGAAGTTAAAAACAGAACTATATGAGCCAGTAATTCCGCTACTGGGTATTTACCCAAAGAAAACAAAAACACTAATTGAGAAAGACATATGCATTCCTATGTTTACTGCAGCATTATTTAGAACAGTCAAAATGTAGAAGCAATCCAAGTGTCCCATCAATAGATGGATGGATAAAGGAGATGTGGTGTATGTACACACACACACACACACACACACACACACACACACACACACTATGGAATATTATGCAACCATAAAAATGAAAAGATTTTGCTACTGGGACCACATGGATGGACTTAGAGGGTATTATGTTTGATAAGTGAAATAAGCCACAAGAGAAAGACAAATATTGCATGGTATTACTCAAATGTGGAATTAGGAAAAAAAAGTCAAACTCGTAGAAGCAGAATAGACAAGTGATTGCCAGGGGCTTGGAAGTGGGGGAAATAAGATGCTGGCAAAAAGGTACAAACTTTCATTTATAAAATGAGTAAATTCCGAGGATCTCATGTATAACGTGACTGTAGTTGATAACACGGTATTGGGTGATTAAAATTTGTTGGGGGTAGAGTTTAAGTGTTCTCTTAAAAAAATGAAAAAAGTAAATATGTGAGGTGATGAGGGAAAGGCTGTGTTAATGAACTCAAAGAGGGGAATCTTTTTACAATGTATATGCATATCCAATTATCACGTTGCACACATATTAGAATTTTCTCTGTCAATTTTATATCGAGAAAAGCAAGAAGGGAGGGAGGGAGGAAGGAAGGAGACTGTCCTAGAAGAGGCAAAGGTACAGGATGAAACAGATTATTGCAAGTACCAGGGGCTTGGGGCTGGGTGGGTGAAAGCCCACTAACTGGGCGTTTCAGCAGGCTCAGAAGACAGAGGCATGAGCCAGACGCACTGAGGAGGGAATGAATAAGCTAAAAAGTGAGCTTGGCATGGTAGACACTGAAATAGGAAGGAGCACAGAGTGGGGAGATTCCTGAGAATCTGGGAGACTTAAAATTCAGGAGAGGCTATTTGGCATGAGTTGGTCCTGACTCAGGAATAGATAGGCCAACTTACATCATGCTTTTGGGGTTTGTGTTGATTTTGGCCACTACACAATGCAACTTAAAATGGGTCACAATGGGGACCTAAAAGTCTAGAAAGGATTTCACAGTCCCGGTTCTGCCCGCTTCATTTATGGATAGGGAGATTGAGAGCTGAGGCCACGTGTCCAGGTCCTCGGAGGGCTAGGTCGAAGCATCTGAAGTTGGAGTTCGTGATGAAACTAATACAAATATGTTTTCAGGAGAAAAACCAGAAAGTAGGTGTGAAATCTTCCGGTACAGGGGACATTAAATCATATTCTGGTTTCAAGAATTTCGTTTTTCTTTTCATTTCTTGCCACCTTCATTTAATTCAACATAAACCATATACCACATTATGTACCAAGCTTAGGAGTTGTCCCAAGACACAAGTTCAATGCTTCAAAAAATAAACTCGAAACTTCCATTGCTAGAACAAAGTGGTAGTAGATACATCCTGTGGAATTTACGAAGGGATGATGTCTTTAGAAAAAGAGGCACAGCAACGAACACACGTTTAATAAGTTAAACGGCCAATACGGTATAATGGAAATAATCTAAATGGATAAGTTTCAATTCAGACAAACTAAGAGCTAGGAGGAAACAGTATTTTCAGATGTGGAACGACAGCTCAGAAGAGTAAAGGGTCTTGCCCAGTAACAGAGGCAGCGGGGTCAGGTCTGGAATCCAAATCTCATGATCACTGGTGAGAGTTTCTCAACCATTGAATTCTCCCCAAATATAGGTGCCCTGGCTTTCTCTTTCAGTTTTACCCCACCTCTGTGAACGTACGGCACCTTACCTTCTGTTTAGAGGAGCTTAAGAGTGTCCCGTGGCGGTTGAAAAGCAGGGGACAAAGGGGTAGATTTCCAGTTTGCTTGAGGCTTGGTAAAGTCTTGGGGGCACAGTCAGGAATCCTTCTCTTAAATGATCAAGGGATGATATGCATGCAGTTGCCCATGGAAGGACCTTGAGCCCAAGGGTCAAGAAGAACAGCGGGCCGGGTGCCCCTGTGTGTGACCTGGAGCAGCCTCAGGCATGGAAGGATGTTCTAGAGGCACTGGCTTGGCTGCCCAGCTTCACCACTGCCTCTCAGTGGCATCTGGGCAGAATTTCTGCCTCCCCAAGGCCTATACGTCAGGGTCTCAATACCCACCCCCTGCAACATGACCCCCTCCAAGCTCAGTTAAATGTCCACTTTATCATGCCATCTCTCACATTTCTGTTGAGTGTTTGTTGAATTTGATAATGGTTGCCATTGCTTAGTGCCTACTATGGACTAGGCATACTCCAGCGCAATAGTTGATCCTCACCATCTCTGGCTCTTTCTTACCACAGTGGACATTCCTGAGTTCACATGGAGGGAAGGTCACTTTACTGGGTGCTGTGGATGCAAGACAGAGAGTGAGTTTCATAACCACTCTTATGACATTTAGGTGAAGTTGTTCATCAGTTTGCATCTCGAAGGAAACTTAAGTGTATTTTCCCGCAGGCAAACTCCTATCTGTACTTACTAAGTGTTATTAATGCCGGGGGACAAAAAGAGTGGTTAGATAATGCAAATACGTCGTTTGTGAGTATGTTTGTGGCTTGGGAATTTTTCAGGTTGCTCTGCAAAGCTGTATCAGGTAGTTGTTTTAATTTAAAATTCCATTTTCATCTAAAATCTTCTGAACCAAGGGGGTTATAATAATCACGGTTAGCCCATCTACCCAGCTGGGTTGATTGTTGTTACATAAGCTGTCTAAATAGTGTCAGCAAATATGAACATGTATTTTTGGCCTTCACCTGATGAATTTGGCTCACGAAGAGGCTGAACTTGTGCTTCAGGTTGTTTACTAGCCTGGGTTGATTACCAAGGCAAACAGTACGAGCTGTGGGGGAGAACAGCTCCACCCTACCTTAATAGCAAACTTCTTAGTCTCACACTTTAAAAAAATTTTTTGCTGTGACCATTTTAGAAGTGTGTATGTGTGTGTGTGTAAATTTGGAAGGAGTAGACGGGAGGCACACAATGGAGACTATTATATACTTTTTAGCATAGTTCAAGATAAATAAAACGAAGACCAACTTTGTCTCTTCAGATGATTTGGAAATGAGACTCTTGTGAGTTCATAGGTTACCAGTCCTAACACGGGCACCACCAATTTCAGGGTGTTTGCCACCCGCACTAGGCAAAAGGAGGAATGGAAAGCTCATTATGCTCTTTTTAGTAGTGTCGGCAGATGCACGCGATCTGCCGCTATTTACAGAGCGCCCCCCGCCGCCGCCGCCTTGTACGTGCAAGTTGCTGTGGCTATGATAGAATCTGAGAAGAGATATAGGGGATTCAGGAGGCCCCAGCTTTCCCTCCTCTGTAGGGCTTTGTTTAAGGTCTGGATGGGGAAGGGGGGCACCAAATAACAGAGAAAGAGATTTAGTAAAAAAAATGGTGCAGGTGGTACACAGAAAAGACAAAAATCTTAAAGGTGATGTGGGAAAGAGGAAAGCTGGAGAACCACCGAACTAGTGGGGAATGGTTCAGGGAAAATCATTGTGGGGGATTCTCTTGAGTCTTTGGAGTATGGCTTCTGGCGTGTAATACCCCCCCGGGGTCCTCTCTGATTTCCCCGGTCCTACCTGGTTACAACCGAGAAAGTAGCCAAGACTTTAAAGAAGGGAAGAAGCCAGGATTGAAAGAGTCTTTACAGGAACTATGGTAGCTGAGTGGGTCTCTGGTGGGCAAGAGATTACTTTCGGTTCTTCTGTTGTTTACTCCCTCAGTGGCTTGGTTTCAGAATGCTCCAGTGACCAGCAGGGTATTGGCGGATGCTGACAAATTCGCTCAGTGAAATCACTATCACATGCATTAAAAGAGGTCAGGCAAGGAAGTGGTTCACCATAAAATACTACAACTCCCTTTAAGACAGCAATTTCTTGGCTCAAATGATTAGATCTGTTTCAGTGATTATCTCCACATATTAAAACACCCCAAAGGAAACAAACACCCAACCCATCAAAAAGTGAAGTCTAAAAGCGTTAGGGATCGGTGGTGGGCAACGCCTTCTTGTGAAGTACGAGAAAAAGTGATTGTAAATATGGGAATATGCCCCAAATCCTTATTCCACACCCTCACACGTACATAGCCGTTTGTGTTAGATCTACAAGCTCAGGCCTTATCTCCAGGGATTGTTCCTGGAAACCCGGGGAATACACTGTGGGGAAGGGAACGGTGAGCAAGATGGGGTTTGTCCCTTCCAAGTACAGGTGGGGAGGAAACGTGGGGGTAGGGGCAGCTTTATAAAATCATCCGCAGGTGTGCCTGGGTGGCTCAGTCGTTAAGCGTCTGCCTTCGGCTCAGGTCATGATCCCAGGGTCCTGGGATCGAGCCCCACAATGGGCTCCCTGCTCAGCGGGAAGCCTGCTTCTCCCTCTCCCACTCCCCCTGCTTGTGTTCCCTCTCTCGCTGTGTCTCTCTCTGTCAAATAAATAAATAAAATCTTTAAAAGAAATAAAATAAAAT
>NW_027397077.1:3667736-3723313 GCF_003265705.2 Callorhinus ursinus
GTAGGCTTGATACCTTTATGATTAGATTAGAGATAAAAGGTCCCCAATTGTTCTTATCTGACAAAATCTGGTCTTTGTCGAAAAAAAATCTAGTCTTATTTGACTCTGTCAAATAAATAAATAAAATCTTAAAAAAATGCAATATTTCATTCACCCCTCAAAATAACCCCATGAGATAAATACTATGGTTACTCTCATACTTGAGGGGACAAAAGAGAGGCTTAGGGAGGACAGATAACTTTTGCCAGGTCCTGGGGCTGGTTGACCCCCCTGTGGTCCTTTCCTCTGCCCCCGTCATCCCTTCTCCTTGACTTGCTTCTCTCGGTCCCAGCTCTGAAGATCCACGTCATCACTCGAGCATGAGAAGTTTCTGTTTCTTACCAGTTGACTCACTGTTAATAACACCAACCCAAGGGATTCCAACATGAAATTCATCTAGTCACAGAGTGACTCCCCGCGCTGCCCGCCCCCCAACAATGTCTTCTGGGAAATACAGCTGCTTAGACATTTTGGGTCAACTCCTGTCCCTCTTCACCCAAGGGGCTGTCCCTTAAAGTTTTCCTCGTCCTCAAATATTCTTCCGTCTCTCCCTCTTCAGTCCCAACAGATGATTTCCCCTCCTGCTTTTCTAGAAGGGTAAGCCCCCCTGATGTCTCTGCATTGCTGTTCCACGTGAGTTCCTTCATGGATAAGTGAGGAACTACTTCAGGATTATTAACACTCAGTAATGCGTAGGGCACGAGGAAAAAAAAAAAAACTGTGGTAGGAGGATGAAGTAGTATGGCTTTTTTTTTTTTTAGTATCAAAACCGAAAATGCACACACCCTTTGACCCAGTGATTTGCCTTCACTTCTACATATTTAAGAAAAAACACAAGAGCACAAAGATGTGTGTAGAGATGTTTACTGTGGTTTTGAAGTGGTAACAATCTTGAGGTAGGTGTGAATGTTTCTCTTTTGGCCCAATGACCAAATAAATGATGCTGTAGGAAAGTGGGACTTTCTGTGGCTGTCACAAAGTAGGAGGAAGAACCCACACCCACTGGCATGGAGAGAGATCCACAGTACACAGTGAAATGAAGAAAATCGAGCCGGAGAAGGGTAGTCACGGGGGGAGCCCACTTGCTTACAAAGGCACAGACAAATTCAGAAAGGTAAAGTGATACCCTCTTTATGCTCAGATCTGGGCAGGGTGATAGAATGATGTGGAGGGGGTGGTTGACCTCTGCTTGATACACGCCTGTAATTTGGATTTTGTGATTATGTGGGCCTTTAATAATTCAATGATCTAAAGAGACAATAAAAATCACAGCCCGCACAAACACAGCCTTTGCCACATTTGCCATTGTCTTAGTGCTCACCACAACCAAGGCACCTTCCTTCAAAGGGCCAGGCCTCATTCCTATTTCCTTTCTCAGCAATTTCCGGTCGGAAATTTCAGGTCACCAAGGGCCCTAGATAGAGACCATCCAAAGGAACATGCTCTTTCCTTTTTATTCTTCGCTCCAAGTGCTACTGCTAATGTTTAGATGTTTTTACTTTGGTTGGAGCCCTCTGCTTGTGAGCTTTCCAGATGGCCACCGCCAAGCAGTCCCAGGGTCTCCCACGATGGAGGTGGGGTGGGTGGGGCCAACGGGAGGACTCTACTTGCCCTGGATCGATTGTTGCATAACCTTGTTCATGACCTCTCTGAGGAGAAATGTCAAATTCCTGTCTGATTTGAATGAGGTTCACTGGGCAGGTCCCATTTAGATATTTTATAGCAAAATTAAACAGGAAGCTGGCATATATCTTTGGATACAAAGATATACCCTACTTTATTATATTATAATATTCTATAATATAGAATATTATAAGCATTAGTGTCTTTTTTTTTTTTTTTTTTTAACTGCCTGACGGGTAATATCTTTTATGGGAAAGGTGTATTTCAGTTTTGGTGTGACTTACTTTGAGAACAATGATTATCAATCATGGTTTATTATTGTCAGCATTTTGCCAGAAACAGAAGACAAACTTACTAGATGTATGGCAAGTATCACAGGGGCCACACAGATAACCTAAGCTCTCCTCCTATCTTCTAGAACACCCCTGTACTTCTTCTCCTGGCCTCGCTGATTCTCGGAGGAACTCTTGTCCAAGGCTAACTAGGATTCCGTTCTTGTGGCCCTGGCCAACCCCTTCTACTTCCCCCAGGAGACCCAGCTCCATCAGTGATCCCTTCAGATTTTTTTGGTGAGCTCCTATACCTTCATTCTCTTCCTCTCTGTTTGACCCTTCCTCTGTTGAAAATCAGGCTCACATCTCCTCCCTGTTAAAAACAAACCAAAACAATGACCAACAACCGCAAACCCACCCCTTCCTTTGTTCAAACTTTTCCTATCCTTGGCTGCCCTAACTTGTTCCTTCTGCTTATTGCTGAGCCCCTGGAGCGGGGCCTCCCTGCTGACTGTGCACACCTCACCTGTCAGTCACCCCTCCCTCCTGACACAGATTTCTCCCCAAGTCCTCAAATGATCCCCTCCTTCCTGAAATGGATGCCTCATCTGGCAGCTTTGAGTACTTTGCCGTGAAACCACCTCCTCCTCACTGAACCCTTCCCTTGGCTTACTCTGCTCCCTATTTTCTGTTCCTCCTCGTTCGCCTGGTTGGCTCCTCCTCTGCTCACCTCTGACTAGTGGTGTCCCTTGGACGTCTGTCCTCAGCAGCTCCATCTGCCCACCGTATCCTCCTTGTCTGGGTCATTCCACTTCCTCTCCGGGTTTCATCCATCATATCAGAGGATGACCATCAAACCTTCACTGGCAGACCCTGCTTGTCACTTGCATCCTCCACTCATGGTTCCAGGAGCCGACAGCCTTCAAAGTGTCAGGTGAACGACATGATACACCTGCTTACATTTTTACCTCGTGCCATGGAGATAACTTTCTAGTATCCCTAATATCTTTTCTACCCATCACGCGCCATATTTTGTAAACTCTACCTGCATGCTATATATACACCATAGAAACAAAACCTTTTTTTTAAAGCCCCCTCAATGAAAAAGAAATCAAAATCTTGAGAGAATGAGGAGGTATAGACACTACTTCTTTGAAAGAACCTTTGTTTAGATCCAAAGGAAAAGGCTAGGGAACTTTGTTAAATCTGGACTCCTATTTTATCTCATCATCAGAAGGGTAAGTCAGTCTTTACTCAAAGGGCAAAGGGTGTTCTTGTAACGTTATCATTAAAAAAAATCTAAGGGGCGCCTGGGTGGCTCAGTTGTTGAGCGTCTGCCTTCGGCTCGGGTCATGATCCCAGGGTCCTGGGATCGAGCCCCGCATCGGGCTCCCTGCTCAGCGGGAAGCCTGTTTCTCCCTCCCCCACTCCCCCTGCTTGTGTTCCCTCTCTCGCTGTGTCTCTCTCTGTCAAATAAATAAATAAAATCTTTTAAAAAAAATCTAAGAATTGTTGATTTGAGCCTTGAGGTTGAATATGGTTTTTTTTTTTGGGATTTTTACTATAGACATCGATGTTTGTTCACTTCAAGTTGTAAACTGTGGTTTTCAGACAAGGTTGATTGACTTCATCATCACTGAGATGAACCCACTGACGATGAACAATGAGCCTCCGGGAAGCTCTCTGAGAAATAGGGACACAGGTAGAAATATTGTTCCTCGTGAAGATTATTTCCAGGGACAAATAAACAGGGCTCTAACTGAAAGACAAAATGAAAGACAAAATGCAGGACCTTGCTTCTTTGGACAGTGCAAGTTGACAATTCAATGTGCAGGGCAGAAATGAGAACTGATCTCTTCCTGTATGCTATTTTTCTAAATTTTTATTTAAGTTCCAGTTAGTTAACTTACAGTGTAATATTAGTTTCAGGTGTCTTCCTGTATTTTAGAAGAATATGCTGAAAGAATTTTTCATTTTGTAATTAACCTGCAAGTCAGGTCTAAATTTTTTTTACTCTGCTCACACCTATCAGAAGGACGTGTGACCCAGGCCCCCGGTTTATGCGGATACTTTTATCTTTCACTGACAAGACACCACAGGGCTAGGTTCTCATTTGCAAATGGAAAAAGGTAATGAATGGATGAATGTGGATTTTTCACAGAACGTTATGTGGAATACTTATTAAATAGCGTGCAGGATTGAAATAAAATTCCTTTTTGATAAATAAGAATTTGGGAAAGAATAAAATCTTGCTATTTGCAATGATGTGGGTCGGGCTAGAGAGTGTAATGCTAAGGGAAGAAGGACAAATACCATATGATTTCACTCATGTGGAATTTAAGAAACAAACAGATGAGTGTGGCTGAGGTGGTGGTGAAGAGAGGCAAACCATGACACAGGCTCTTTACCATAGAGAACAAACTGAGGGTTGCTGGAAAGGGAGGTGGGTGGGGGATGGGCTAAGTGGGTGATGGGCGTTAAAGAGGGCACTTGTGATGAGCCCTGGGTGTTGTACGAAAGTAATGAATCACTTAATTCTGCACCTGAAACTAATATTACACTGTATGTTACCCAAGTGGAATTGAAATAAAACCTTGAAAAAAGAAAAAAAGGAAACTTGAACTTAATTGCATATTAATCAGAGAATATGGTGCTAAGAGTCTCTAAGGATCACGGCATGATGAACAAACACTGTTATTTTAGAGGGAGAAAATAAAGATTTAATGTAGATTTAAAAATTTGCACCTACAAATAATAACATTTGAGATATTATACCAAGAGAATGAAAGAAGAGTGTGTGTCCATAAGTGTGTGTATGCATGTGTGTCCCTATATATGTGTGTATGTGTTGTGTATGGATGTGTGTGTGTGTGTGTGTGTGTATGGGTATGTCTATGCATGTGCAAGAGTGTATTGGTGTGTGTGTGTGTGTTGTGTGTGTGTGTGTGTGTTAGTGGAGAAGAGCAGAAGGGAAAAGGAAAGGACTTTGGAACCCTAAAATAAATCAGATGGTGGATGAGCATTTATCACAAGCTTATCTTAATACATGCTTTTTGTAGGTGATGAACATAGCATCAGCGAACATGAATAATCTACTTTTCTGGTAATAGGGTTGTGGAGTTCTCTTTGGCTGGCAAACATTTTCTTTGCCTCAAATTAATCTTTTATTATTTTAAATTTTGGCAACACCCTCAGGCCAGGCTCCAGTTCTGTAAAAAACCACTGTGCGACATTCAAAGCAAGTGGAACGCAAGGTTGGAAATGGACCACAACAGCCAGACGCAGCTCCCAGGGGCGGGGGAGCGGGCTGTGGGGTGCAGGGAAGCCCGAGTTTTCATGGGTTCTCATAAATGCTGGCACAACGAGGAGACTCAGCTCAAGGGGTTCACATACTAACTCCGAAGTAGGGGAGCTAGTTAACCACATGCAAACCAGTTTCATCTTTTCCCACCTTCATGTTAAAAATCACCTTTTATTCTGCTGCTGGAACAGATTTTCAACTTAAATCTCTCCACTGATTTCTGATCCAGTCCATTGTCAACTGTTTCTCTGTTCATCTCTCCTTTGGATGGATTTCTTCCGGGTCTTTCACTGGGGATTATTTTTGGAGAGAAAAGTAACTCTCTTTAGCACCGGGTCCAAGCACACTGGCCTTGCAGGAGGGTGCTGAGGCTGGAGAGGCCGACACCCCTTCTGGGAAACCAGAGAGGGCCCAAGGGGAGCATTTATTCCAAACCACTTAATCTGAGTACAGATACCGCTTGTGGGTATTACAGTTATTTTGAAAGAATGCAAAAAAGCAAAAAGGAAAAAAATACACCCTTCAGAGATCAAACTTTCAGAGGGCAAAAGTTCAAGGGAGGGTTTATTTTTAATGTTAAAAGGGAAGACGGATCATGAGTGAATTTGAGAGCACTGATAAAAATGTGAAAGCTCAGAAAGCCCAGAAGTGCCTTTTGGTTTGCTATGTGTTTGTTTCTTCCGAGCCAGAAGCTAGTTTAATATATCTGCCCGATTCCTAAAAGGTTTTTCTAACTGGCTGCTAGTCTCAGATAAAAACCATATACTACAACTTCAGGAGCGCGCACGCGCGCGCGCGCGCGCGTGTGTGTGTGTGATGCCTGTTTCTTCGTAGACACAAGGAACAGAATTACAGATGGTAAGACCCTGGGTAGACCATAACCTAACACGATTGGTACTTTATGACAATCTAAAGCAAATAACTGATTTGAGGCCCACCACTTTCTTAGGCTTCCCCGATTATCCCTCTCGGCGTTAACTAACAGGAAGGATTTATTCACCCCTTACCTAAGAAAGACATCTCCTTACAGAAGCAGAAAGCTGCAAGGAACATTCGTGTCATTTATTATGAACCTGATCATCGTTGTTTTATAAAGCTCATTTTTTATGAGAATATAAAAATGATATATGGCTAGCTATGGACTCTTGGAAGCCAAGTTCATTTATCTGTTCACTATATGTATATTAAGACCCAATATATATGTCAGGCACACCTTAGGCTTTGGGGTCACAATAGTAAGGAAAACAAACACGGTCTCTGCTCCTGGGAGGTAAAGTGGGTCTTAACGCCGTGTGAATTGGTTCTAAGGTTTTGCTCTTCCATTGGAGAAACTTGCAGCTTAATCACAGGCTCTGCCGCCTCCATTTGGAACCGCTAGGGACGTGAGCAACAGCCTGGGAGGTGGTCTCAGCCTGTGCTGAGGGGGAACAAAGCATGGCTATGCACAAGGTGAGGCGCTAGGATGCTTGACTTCTTTTTGGGTGACTCTGCTCCCCAGGGAAGGTACCAGGAGTGACCCAGGACAAAATGAAAAGGCAGACCTGTGAGACCATGCCGGCCACTGGGGAGAGAGGGTTTCTACAACACACCCTCCTCCACAGTTATTTTAACAACAACAACAACAATGCTTGGTCCCCACATTGTTTCTTCTGCAAACCGTGGTGGGGAAACCATGATTTTGTGAGGGTGGGCTCTGATCCTCGTTTCTACCCTCTGTTAGGTGAGAAAGAAAGAGCCTAGACTGGGTGCAGGTAAGAAAAAAAATTTAGTGGCTATCATGGCTGGAAGCATCTGAAAGTATGGGTCAGTCAACTAGCTCTTGAATATGAATGTCTCTGAGCTGTATTAGTAATGACACACGTCTAAGTGAACATAACGGGTACGAGCTTGCAGCCCTCCTTTGGGTACACATTTGGAACTCTCCCATATCTTGAAGAGGAGGAGAAAGCATGCATGTGAATAAAAATGATAACAATAATTTATTAGATTAGCTTGCCACTGTTCTCTTAGAAAGTAGCGCTTCCTCTTTCCAGAATATGTGAAGGTTATATTTGGAATATGTGAAGGTTATATTTGGAGCCACCCTTGTTTTGAAACTTTGCTTTAAATTAAACTTAGCCTGGGCTGGGTTGGGTTCTGATGAGAATAGTCTTATCACAGGAGCCAAGAATAGTTCAATAAAAACACACCCAGTGATTATATGAAAATTTGTGAGTCCATAATGATACCCAGGAAAAAGCCAGAAGAAACTCATTTGAGGCAGCGACTACCGACTCCTTATTTGGAAACTATGTGATTAAAGGGGAAATACATTTAATGTCTTTCCAGTAGGAACTATATGTCAGGGTAACCAAATAGCTCCCGTTGATAAGATACAACTATTTTACAGAAGGATGCCAGCTAGATGTAGAAGGATAGGCTTAGAAAATCATAATCTTGCCATTCCCATGAGAATGTAGACCCAAGAAGGGACTATCAGCTTGTGTGAAGGACATGAGGTGGGTAGTTGACGGGACCTGGGCATTTACATGGATCCAAAGTAACCCCACAACGATGCGGTTCTGGTCATCAGGAGAAAAAGATAATTGTACGACAGATGGCTCAGACTGCCATCACCCTAACGAATGGTTGATCTAGCATCAGAAATGGTGGGACCACCAGATAGTACCCGTTCTCCTGGTATCATGCATTCTGGGGTCACAGAATCCCCTGGGATGCAGTCCAGCCGAAGATATTTACTTGGGGTCTAGTAATTCTATAAATGTTAACTTCTGGGAAATACAGAAGAGAGAAGCGGCAGCTAAATGACACCACAGGTCAAGCAAGCGGGGGTGGGGGGTTCTCTAGGCCGGCCCACTGGCTGTAGTAAGAGTCCATGAAGAAAGAGACTAGTGTCTAGATTAAAGGACACTGAGAACATACAGCAGCCAGGTGGAATGCGTGGTTTGGGACTGGTTCCTGGTATGAACAAAAAGGCTATGAAAGGCATTTAGGGGGACATTTGGGGAATTTGAATATATAGCGGCTATTAGAGTATGATTATTAATATTAGGTGTGATGTGTCATTTTTTTTTGTTACATAGGCCAGCATTACTAATTGATTAGAAATGCATTTTGAAATATTTAGGAGGTCATGTCATGATGTCTCTAATTCTTTTTTTTTTTAAGATTATTTATTTATTTATTTGACAGGGAGACAGCGAGAGCAGGAACACAAGCAGGGGGAGTGGGAGAGGGAGAAGCAGGCTGCCCGCCGAGCAGGGAGCCCGACACGGGGCTCGACCCCAGGACCCTGGGATCACGACCTGAGCCGAAGGCAGACGCTTAACGACTGAGCCACCCAGGCACCCCATCTCTAATTTATTCTTTACACACACACTGTTTGTCCTACGCATATACAGACTTAGAACCAACCCCACTCCTCAGAGACTGGCAAGTAATGTGTAATTATAAGTTGCTATTAAATAACGAGTAAAAAAATGTTACAACATTTTCTGAAGATGGAAGTCTTTAAAGTGAGTAACACGAAAAAGACTGACATGAATATTTATTTATTCAACATAATGAGGAAGGCATAATCATGAGAAGATAAGTAAAAGAAAAAAAAAATTCAAGACCTGACAACGAATTTAAGTTTTGGTGTTGCCACCAGAACCTAATTTCCACAGGGGGGCAATTAAGGATTTTTTTTAACTTGTATTCACTTAGTGCTACTCAAAATCTTCCTCTGCTTGTGAAAATTGATCAGTGGTAAGGGGATGGTTAGGTAAATTACAGCATGCCCATGTCGGAAATACTGTGAAGTCGTTAACAATTACAATCTGGATTTAATCTAACGCTTGGAATTCTATTTAATAACATGAACACATGCTTAGAATACAATGGGAAGTAGAGGAGTTACCACTCTCTTAATGTCACCCTGGTCCGATCATGACTGTCGCGGGAAAATAGGGGAAAAACCCCAGTACAAACCTTAGAGCGCTCACCAGGCACGGATTACACTGTTGTCTGTTTCAAGCAAGAGTGAGGTGTCTCACCACATTGGGCAGAAGTGTTACATTTGCTGTCATGAGAAAAAGAACCCCTCATTTTACTCATCTCCAAAACTGAAAGTTGAAAAGTTGAAGCCCTTTTGCCCTTCAGAACAACTAAACTCAAGAGAGCCTCCTCGTCGGGAGGCCCAGGACCAGGTGGCCGACTGGGAAAGACGAATCTGCCCGGACAAACCTGGGAGAGGGAGGCACATAACACGTGGCAGAGCTGTTTAAACATATGGTCAACCATTGCGCTGTCCCCGAACATTCTCTTACTCTCCAGGAGGGTGGCCGAGCTTGTGGTGCTGCCAGGAAGGAGATCGGGATCAACCACGAGAAATGGACTCCATTCTCATGGGCCGCCTGCCCGCTGTTGGGAGAAGAAACAGTGTCACGTTCATCTACAATGTTGAGGAGACCTGCCTCGTTCGTTCGTGGGATGGGGAAATAAAAGTCTAACGCTGTGAAACAACTCCTACCAATCCTGATTATTGAAGTAGGATTCTCAGCAACAATTCGCAAGGTTGAGGTAGAGCTCTGTGCATTGGTGAGGAGAGAACTCTAGGCTTCCCTGTGCACCGATTGGGTGAAGCCGGAGCCGGGGGGGACAGATCTCACAGAATCTCACTTACACACCCACACGCATGTACAAAGAAAAGCCTCTGGATGAACGCACACCAAAATTGTAATAATAAATATGTATGAGGAACTAGGAAAGGAATGGATGAAAAGGGAACTTCACCTTCCCTTATTCTCTATATTTTGGAATAAAATATTTTTTTTTTCTTTCTACAGCCACCGATATTTACTTATTTCTTGTGTGCTTTTTAAAAAGAAGCCAAGATGAACTCACATGTCCCTGGTAGAAATGTAAAAATGGTACAGTCACTTGAAAACGGTTTGGCAGTTCCTCAAAAATGAAACATAAGGTTACCATGTGACCCAGCCATGCTACTCTGAGGTGTTCACCCGAGAGGAAAAGAAATCTATGTCGGCAGAAACACATGCACGTGTATAGAAGCCTATTTGTAACAGAAAATGGAAGCCACCAAAATGTTCCCCAACTGCTGAATGGATTAGCAGACGGGGATGACATGTAACTGAAGGCTGTTCAACAATTGACACACACAGCAACTTGGATGGATCTCAAAATCATGACCCTCAGTCAAAGAAGCTAGATGAAAGAGTCCATGCCATGGATTTCAACTGATAGAAAATTCTAGAAATGCAAATCGGACCCTGGTGACAGAAAGCAGATGGGTGGTTGAATGGGGAGGGGGCAGTGGTGCGGGGTGACAGGAAGGAATTAATTCCAAAAGAGCACAATGGAAGTGCTGGATATGCTTGCACCCTGCACTGGGCTGATGGTCTCACTGGTGTAGCTACACCAACATTCATCCAACTCTACAATTTAAATAGGTGTGGTTGATTATGTGCCAATTATACCAATGAATCTGTAAAAAAAAAAAAGTCATGCCTGTTTAATGTAAGAAATTTGGAAATAACCTAAGAATGAAGAAGAAAAAGAAATAGTACTCTTACTCCCTTGAGAAGACAACAGCTGACAGGCGGGGCTTTTCCATACCCACCGGACTGTAAGCCCCACAAGGACAAGTCCATGTGATTCACTGGCTGGATTCCCAGCACTATGCTGGAAGAGCGAGTGTTCGACAACTATTTTGAATAAATAAGTGAACGGGTAAAAAACTTACCCTATTGCATATGATCTCCTTAGAACTTTTTCACGTCACTGAAAATTCTTTGAAAATATCTTTGTGGCTCCATGCCCTCCCACTGTCTGGATATATATTAATTTTGCACTTAGGTAGTTTACCATGTTTTAATATAACCAGTTGTGCGCTGTGATATTCAACTCTGTGTGCACCTGCTTGGGTATATCATGGAAGGCTCGTCTCTAGCGCAGCCAATTCCTAAACCATGAATGGACCCAATGAAGTGGGCTAAAGGCTCAATTTTACATGGCACAGATAAAAGTTAAGACAGTTACAGTTCCCATCTTTTAAATTCATTTGCTGATGAACTTGTTCCTTCAGTTTCCTCTTCTGCAAAATGGGAGTATAATGGTCTCTACCTCTCGAGCGTTAAAGGCGTGCGTGCCAAGCCAGTGTGTAGGACAGGGCTGGCACTTAAGGGTCATTCTTGTGCCAGATTGTCCATGGTACCCTCTCGGTTCCCTCAATTCAAATTCTTTTTCTTGGGATCTGCCAGTCTAAAAGCATTTGTCAGCCTGGCTTGAAGAATCTTTTGGGTAGGTTGGAATTAAATAATCCAGCCCTGCGGTTCACCTTGTTTCCATTTAGCCCCACCTTAGAATACTCATTTTAGCCAAAGATAAACATTGACCCCAGTGGGATTCCAAGTTCTAGATCTAGATAGCTCTGGTGATCAGAAGGATTCGGTGAAGTGATTTTCTTTCAAGTGGAATTCCCCAGCTTTCTGCTGAATTTCATGGCTAGATGATTCTTGGTTGAAACCAGCAGCTTCATAGAGTCGTGGTAGCAAACGGTAAATCATTCTGGGTTTCTCAAGTTCTGTAAACCTTAGAAAATCAGGTGACTCCTGACAGACCCGTTTGATTTAACGGTTTTGGAGTGGATTTTTAGTCAACTGCTGGTTCCAGATCCTCAGCTATGAGCAGAAATCTTGAGTGAGCTAAACACGCACACACAAACAAGGTTCTTGTTCCTTTATGCAGAGAAGAGGAATATATAAGTATATATTGACTCAGAATATCTGCAAATATATTTTCATTTAAACAATCACCTCCCATTTTATAGCTAAGGACACTGAAGCTTAATGAAATGGGGTGACTTGTTCAAACTGCCCTTAGTAAGTGTCCAGAGGGAGGAGATCCAGCTCTCTCTGAATCCAAAGTAAGTATATAACTTGCATCATATAAAGTAACAACAGTCAACATTTTCCTTGCACCCCACAGTTTGCAAAACCCTTTAGGGACATCGTCTATTTGGGCCCTGATAGTTGTGCTCTGCCAGGGGGCTGCTATGATACAGAGCTTCTCTCTACATCGCCCGAAATTAGAAATAAGACTGTTCTCTGACTTCGTGCTACTCAAAGTGTGGTTCTGGCCCTGCAGCACAGACATCACCCGGAAGCTTGTTAGAAATGCAGATTCTCAGGCTCCATCCAGATCTGCCAAGTCAGAATCTGTATTTTGACAAGATCCCCAGGGGACTTGTAGGCACATTACAGTTTGAGAATCCACCAAAGGTCTGCATCTTGGCCAGAGCAGAGATACCCAGAGTCACTAAGACAGAGGGTCCCCCAGCCTGGAAGGTCTTGTGTGACACTGGTTGAAATGCTAAAGAAAGCACGTGTGCATTGAATCGGGCTGGTCAGGCAGGGAGGACTAGAAAGGGATGCCACAGAGGTGACCACTGACAGGCCAACCCAGCTGTGCTCACGGATGGAGGCTTCAAGCTAATGGTCAGGGGCAAGGTCAGTCCTGCCGTGCGAAGGACGCATCAGGCATCCGAGCCTGCTGACAGCGCACCTTTGTCATGCAGACCTTGGGATCATAGGATAGGCAGACTCTAATCCATTTTTATTGTTCAAGCTTCGTGAAGATCTTCCTAGAAGACAGGGCAAAGAAGACGCCATGTCTGCCAGATATCAGTCTAAATTTAGCTCCTCTTTGTTTACAAATCATATTTGCTTACTGTTTTGTGTCTCTCTTGGAGGACATTGCCCGTGTGTCTCTTGGAGGACATTTCCCACGTCTCAAGTGATGCATGAGCGGTTAGATGTCACCCTGAGCCCACGAGTTCTGTCCTCTCCTGCTTGGGATGGAACACAGCTGCAAGAGGAAGTGGACCTCCTGTGGTTCACCTCTCATTTTTAAGGGAATGTGGCCAACTCTGAGCTTACGATTGCTCACATCATTCATGAGCCCCTCCTTTGTGGAAGGTGGTGGGAAGCCGTGTGGGTCATGTCTGGAGGTGGCTTGGCCACTGCCCTGGTAGGAAATGAAGATCCCAAGAAGGCTTTGATGGGTCTCTCTTTGGTGCCCTCAAATCCCCAACTCATTGAAATAAAAGGAATTCAGATATGTCAGAGACAGAGAAGGGAGGTCATTCCAAAGTCTGGTAGACCAAAGCTGACATTTAAATCATCTTCTTACCTCTTGTCTAAAACCATTTCCTCCAGGCTTCTCATTTGGCTTCCCCAGTGGGTCTGCCTGTGGAGAGCAGCTTACGCCAACCAACATACTCAAGACATGTGGTTTTACATTTTACTCCAAATCTCCACGTCTTTCCATGAGCCTCATTAAATGGGACACACATTAGAAAGCTGTATTGAAGATGTTCCGGAGACTACGTCCGCCAGACCAGCCGCTGCCTAGGACTACCATTATCGCCCCAGGGCCTGCTCTGCAGCTCAGGCTGGTGGGAGGGATGGGCTAGAATGTTACAAGGATGCTCATGAGGCCACATGGGGAGCCATGTGGTTTGGGGTCAGGAAACCAGGTGCCTGCTGTCAGGCTACACCCACAAACTTAGGCACTACCAAGTCAGGTGCCTTTTCATTTTGGCAGCTCAGAAATTATGAGCTGACAATCAGGTGGCACGGAAATCTGTCAACAAAGTTATCAGCTAATCAGAAAAATGTGCTTGGATGTGGTTTTAGACATCCTGAAAGTTAGCCCAATGTGGCATAGGGTGGAAATTGCTATGCCCAGGATGAGTGATGGGATGTGTGTGTGTGTGTGTATGTGTGCGTGCGCACGTTTGTGGTTGAACACAGAGAACCTGCCTTTGTTCTTAATGATCAGATGAACGATGAGAGATTCTGACAAATGGGATAATTTTGTAATAACTTTCTACAGAGAACTAATCATATATTTGCCCAAATTCAAAGTGTACATTTAAGACGAGTTATGGATTTTTTTGGTGCTCTTAAACACTTATTAGAATCTAAAATGTTTAATATTAATTATTTAACTATGCAATTTAGTCCTAAATACACTCTCCTAGTGAAATATTCAGTGATTACAGACAGAGAGAAGCTCTTCCTTGACCACCTCCCACCACCCCCTTACTTCTTTCCAGAGGTAAGCAGTGTGGTCATTTGGGTATGAAGGTCTTTTCTCTGCAATGATAAACATGCAGACAAATAGATAGTCATTTTGGTGTTTTGTTTTGTTCCCAACAGAAATACCATTATATTGAACACATCATCTGGAATTTGCTCTGTTCATTCAGAAACAGACCCTGGAGATCTCTCCCTGCTAATACATATAGATGCACCTCGTTCTTCTTCTTCTTCTTTTTTTTTTTTTTTAAGATTTTTATGTATTTATTTGACACAGAGAGAGAGAGAGAGAGAGAGAGAGAGAGAGAGAGAGAGCACAAGCAGGGGGAGCGGCAGAGGCAGAGGGAGAAGAAGGCTTCTCGCAGAGCAGGGAGCCCGATGCAGGGCTCGATCCCAGGACCCTGGGGTCATGACCTGAGCCGAAGGCAGACGCTTAACCTACTGAGCCACCCAGGCGCCCCCACCTCATTCTTTTCAACTGCTGCATCAGATTCCATGGAATGAATATACCAGCCTTTACAAAACCATCGTCTTATTGATGGACATGGAGATTGTTTTCCGTTTTCACCAACACAAGTACCTTTGCTGTGATACCTCCTTGAGAGCACCCGTGAATATTCTCTAAAGGGGACAGCATTTTGGGATGGCTGAGACATGGGGATGCGAGCTTCATATGTTAAAACACCCTCCTCTGCTCCCCCTGCAATGGCTGGACCAATTCCCACACCCTCAGGAGCGTGAGATCCTAGGTCCCCTCCCCAGTGCTCCACATTAAACTTGTGGAGATTTGCCTTTTGAAGAGTGAAAATACTGCTGTTTAACGTGCATTTCCCTGGTTATGAGTCAGAGAGAGCTCCCTTTCCAGCTGTTTTGCTTCCCTTATTTGGGAAAGGCCTCAGCACACTTTCACACGTTTTAAAACTGGGGTTATTTGTCTTTTTCTTCGGGATTTGTAGGAGCAACGCTCCTTTCCGAAGAGATATTGCAAAAAGCAAGTGGTGACAGACAGTTTTCTCTCTTTCAGAAAGTCATAAAAGCATCTGCTTGCATAGGAACGGAGGGGAAAAAAAGCCTGTGGTGTGTGTCTGCGTCTGTTTTTTTCCATAGCGTGACTTCAACACCCACACACATCTAGTAAAAACAGAGTGAAGCCCCCAAAGATTGCAATGGCAAAGATGAAAGACAAAGAAAAGTAAGGTCGTTCTATCGGACGCTTAATAACAAGAAGGGCAATTTTCAGCCAACAGCTGAAATGTGGCTTTCATGTTCCGCCGAAGGCTCACTTTGCAATCCCAGGGCCCGCTCCTTCGGCTCCCTCCCGTAGAAATGTTTTCACTACCGGTAGCTTGGGATCTGGACTCGTGCCCACCAGTTGCCCACCTGAGGAAGTGACGTCAGTCTGTGGCCCCCATCTGGGGTTATCTGAGAGGCTCATCGCCCATGGTAGTGACAGAGACAGAGGAGTGCCAGATGACAATGGGGAGTGGCAGCCCGGGCTTCTTGACTTACCCTCAACCGCAAGGGAACTTATCTCCACAAGGCATCTTCCTGGGTGAAAGCTAAAGTCTGGGTGCTTGAGAAAGCAGGGCACTTAAGGCGTGCGGAGGGGCTGAGGAGGAAGAGGGCAGGAGCGCTGTCCTCTCTGTAGTCGGTTCTGATGGGTGTGTGTGGATGAGGCCCAGGAGCAAATTTAAAGATCATCTCCGAAGATGAGCGGGGTGTGGCGTAGAGCACTGGGGATGTGTGACAGAATCCCTTTAGACCTCTGTTTTATGTATCGTTCAAAAAGACTCTCGAGGGGGGAGGCTCCAGCCATTTTTCAAAACGGGTTTGGAAGAGGTAGTGTTTCCAGCCTTTGTGAAAGTGGCTAGCGAGATAAAAGGAAGCCCAGGCAAAGTTTGCAGCAAACAGACCCAAGAGGGAGCAGGGGACAGCTTGGCAAGCAGCAGGACCCCCGCTGGACAGCTCAGGGAGCACAGATTGCTGGACCCGTCCCTACAGTTTCTGGTTCAGCGGGTGTGATGTACCCCCACAGCTTTAACGAATGTCTGGGCGCTGCTGCTGGTGGTCTGGGGAACACACTTTGACAACCACTGGGCTACAGAGAAGTTGCCAGAGAAACCTTTAATCAGGGAGAAAACAGATGCTGGGTAGGTGTTTTAGATGGTTATGTCTGCGATCTCTCCTTTGGCTCCTGGGGGAGGGAAGTCAGAGGAGAAATGTCCACGGACACAAATGCTCTACGGCAAAGTCTGCAGATGGCAGATGAGGGACCAGGTCTGCCTGATGAGCTTCTAAAGGCAAGGGAGGCTCGAGTCCTTGGTGGTACCGGCTGTGGAGCTGTGATGTCTTAGAAGGATCACCCTAGTCAAAACTGAGGGCCACGGCCAGGGCCAGGATTAGATTAAGCTGGGTTGGAGAATAAAATACGAGTGAGAAAGAGACCACATTCCACTCAGGTATTTATTATTTTAACCATTAAAATCCTGTAAAATTAAAGTGATAAATACTACGCACGTGGCTAAATAAAGGTCAAGCCATTCTTTGAAGCCTAAAGACAAGAGAGTCCTTTTTATTTTTTAAAAGGTTTTATTTATTTATTTGAGAGAGAGAGAGAGAGAGAGAGAGAGAGAAACAGCATGAGAGGGGAGAAGGTCAGAGGGAGAAGCAGACTCGCTGCTGAGCAGGGAGCCCGATGTGGGACTCGATCCCGGGACTCCGGGATCATGACCTGAGCCGAAGGCAGTGGCTTAACCAACTGAGCCACCCAGGCGCCCAAGACAAGAGAGTCCTATTCCTTGTTCCTTTTTTCCTGGCTTCCTGTCCCAGTCTCCCAAACAAACATTTCTGTGCTTCTCAAACTTGAACCTTTTAAATGCCAGTTTGACTCAGTGGCTCTGGGGCAGAGCCAGAGATCCTACATTTCTAACCATTTCCCAGGTTATGTTAATGTTGGTCTGTGGGCCAGACTTTGTATTGGAAGGTTTTAAATCATTCTTTTAATTCTGTGTTTTGGTAATCAATTTTAGACATTATTCATATGCTTCTTGCTGTAATAGATGAGGGTTTCCTTCCTATCCTAAAGCCTTATTTATCTTTCCATCCTTATGATATACTTTTAGTCAGTATTTTTATCAATATTAATAAACCATGTTTATATTACAGTGACTATGTAAAGTTGTTCAGTGAAGAGCCAAGTAGTGAACTGTCATTGCAGTTCATTTCTTACAAAGCCTTTTGTTTTACCCAGAGTTTTAAATTGTTTTTCTTTTCTTCTTAACAACGTCTTGCTCATAATAATCCTGTTTCTCCTCCAAAAGCTCACCATAGCAGATATTCTACGAAGTCCCCTTTTCTCCGGAAGACTTCCCTACCTCCACTCACTTCAATTCTTCGCCAAATCCAAAAACAAACCCTTTCTGCCTCTGAGCAGCCCTCAAGCCATTCACTCCTCCTAGAAAATCAATCCTTACCCTGCAATCTCCTACGTGCAAATCATTGCTCAATTGTAACACAACCTTCCAAAGCCATTTAGCTTCTTTACCCCCATCAGTAGAAATGTCTCTCTTTGCTTTTCCATAACTCCCTTAGTCCTCCATTGTGCATCTGCATGTGTATGTAGTCAGGCACACACACACTAGTATATTTGTATACATACTGTGTATATACATACATGTGTATACCTCATGATGTCTTCTTATTCTGTCTTATGTTCACTACTTGGTATTTGCTCTATCTCATGCAATAGACAGTGACGGCTATAAGAATTTACCAATGGCTTACTGCACATCAGGGTTGTTTCTTACCTTTCTCCTTCTGGCACCTCCCCCTTTCTTGTTACCATTTTCCCCTGTCTTCATTCTTCATGAAGACACCTTTTGCTTCTTCCTCTCCTCCACGTCCCTTTTTTAAGAGACATCTTTCTCTATGGAACCAAAACTAATTCATGAAAATAACAGCCACCGGAAAAACCTTCGGGCTTTCAGCAGCCATGTGGTGGTGCGAGGAGGTGAAGGGGTGAGTATGTTGATGTTGTGTTTACGCCATGCTGCTCACCTGTGTGCCCACTGTTAAAGCCTTCATTTAATATATGTCCATCCAATAGGTCCGTGTGCGGGATATGGACATTTGGTGATAGGGACTGTATCTTTTATAATAACTTCTTCTTAAATGAAGCTCCTCCCTGTGTCTTGGAATGGCTCTCCTTTCCATACTTCAGCATAAATGTCACCACCTGGTGTCCCCAATTAATAGTCTCCCTTTATCCATACCCTTTGAAGTGGACTTGGCAGCTCTCCCCATGGAGAGGTGGAATCTATTTCCCCATTGCTTGAATCTGGGCTAAACTTAGGACTTGCTTTGACCATTAGGACGTGGACAGAAGTGGCCGTGGCCAGTTCTGAACCCAGACCTCGAGAGGCCTTGTGCATGTCTACTGTTAGGACCTCATCATCAACATGTGTCCAGACCCAGGCTAGCCGGCCGGAGAATGGGGAACCACATGGGTGAGCACGAAGACCGTAGTGCACAGCCGGCCCCGGTCAACTTGTTAGTGGACACAGATATATGAGCAGCCCCAGCTCAGGTCAGCTGAGGTGAGTTGAGACCAGAACTGCCCAGCTGAGCCCAGTTTAAACTGCAACTTATAGAATCAGGAGCTAAATAATAATCATTGTGGAGTGGTTTGTTAGGCAGCAATAGCTAACTGGTACACCTGGTTTGTTTCCTTCAGAGCACTTCTCAGGAAATTCAGCTAGCTGCTCAAAGATTCCGCTTCCTTAAAAAGCACACGCTCTATCCTGTAGAATTATTATGGTACTTAATGGGATGATGTTTGTAAAGCTCCTGTACAAACTAGGTGCTCAGGACATTTATTTATTTTCTCTTTCCCTGGAGAAGATTGAGGATCACCCTCAGGAGGAAGCCTGAGATACTCTCCCTCAGGAACAAGAGAGAAAGTCCTGAGAAAGCCCTGAGAGACTTTGGAACCATAAGAAGAAAGGTTGTTGGAAAGAGGGAGCCAGACAAAGAAACAAACAAAAAGCAGAAATAGACCCATAAGTAACAGAGAACAAATCAATGGTTGCCAGAAGGGAAGGGGGGGGTTGGGCACAATGGGTGAAAGGGTGTGGGGGGGGAGGGGGAACCGAGGGTGAGAGAGCAAAGCAAGCAAGCCTGCTAATTCCACTGAATTGGGCTGATGTTCTTGCATCGTCATTGATCGGATTTCTCTGTAGTGTCGAGAAATGAAGTCTTTTTTTTTTTTTTTAAGATTTCATTTATTTATTTGATAGAGAGAGACACAGTGAGCGAGGGAACACGAGCAGGGGGAGTGAGAGAGGGAGAAGCAGGCTTCCCGCCGAGCAGGGAGCCCGATGCGGGGCTCGATCCCAGGACCCCGGGATCATGACCTGAGCCGAAGGCAGATGCTTAACGACGGAGCCACCCAGGCGCCCCAGAAATGAAGTCTTTTAAAAGGAGAAGGACGAGCACTGTTGCTTTGGCACCTGTAGAATGCCAGGCAACCATACAAAAGAGTAAACTGAGGCTCTGGGACACAGACCATGCAGTAGGTGTGGCATCGGACAGACCCAGACCCAGATATAACCGTAACACTGTGACAACACCCTCCGACAGCAAGCATTGCTCGTGAGCTAGGGCCAGGTGCCAGGTCCTGGCGTGCTTCTTGCCCGTGTTAGCTCTTTTTGCCCGGGCAGCAACCCTCCGAGGGGCTGCTCTCACCACATTTTACAGATAAGGAGAGTACTTGCCTGGGACACACAGTAAGCACTGTTCTGCTGAGTGGGGACCTTTCACTCTCTTTCTTGGCCATCCCCAGAGGTGGGGGCAGAGTTCAAGAAATTGGGTAGGTAGTGGAGCCTCGAAAAGGAAAGAGAAATGAGTGAAATCTTTGAGGGCAACAGGAAGGAAGAACGGAAGGAATTCATCTTAGAGGTAATGCTGGGACTGAGGACTAGAAGGGGACCTATTCCCCGCAGCCTCTCTTCAGAGCTCCCTGGATGCAGGACAGCGGATGTCTCCCTCTGATGTCATTTGGAATATAGGGAGGAAAGTCTTCATCAATACGTGTCAGAGAAGGGGACAAGAAGAGGGGCCCGAAACTCCTGCAGCTTGAGATATATTGAAGAAAATGCTTAACACCATGGAAAAACAAATTCTAAGTTTAAAAAATATCAAGCAAATTTCTCTCCTGCAGGACCCCTCAGAACCTTCTCTCCCTCAGTACTCCTCAGAACCTTCTCTCCTGCAGGACCCCTCAGAACCTTCTCTCCTTCAGGACGCCTCAGAGGCTTCTCTCCTTCAGGACGCCTCAGAGGCTTCTCCCCTTCATGATCCCTCAGAACTTTCTCTCCTGCAGGGACCTCTCAGAACCTCCTCTCCTGCAGGACTCCTCAGAATCTTCAATATGCTTTGCCTGTTTTGCAAAGAGTTCCACCTTTTGCTGAATACCTACTCACAGCTTGGGCCATGGGACTCGACTATGTTGTTCTGGGGCATATTTTTCTAAATGTGGTTAATACTGAAAACTGGATGACTATTTCTTAGACGGAACCCTGTGAGCAATCTGAGGCCCAGGACGGCGTCTTAATTCGTGATTCCCTGCATCCAGCAGGTAGAAGCTCAGTCAGCGCGGGTGTGCTTGGCAGGTGTGTGGCTGAGAAGAAAACAGGAGCCTGGAGGCCTCGGGGTCAACTGCCCCTCCCCCACCCCCAAGAAGCTCTGCTTTGGACTCCATTGTAGGGACCTGCTCTTTTGATGTGGTTGTTTTGATGTGGCCATTTTGAAACTGAGGACATTTTGACACAGCTATTTTAATGCTGTGGAAATTTTCTGACTTTTTAAAAACACCAGCCATTTTGAACATTCAGCTTTTGAAAAAAAATTATCAAGTATCAGTGTGGCATGGGGTCAGGGACAGGGCGAGGGTCAACATCGTGGGGAGGACAAGGGACAGAATGAAGCTGTGGGATGGGGGCCCATTTTTATTTACATTTTTTACAGGAAAAAAAAAAAGAGTAAAAAGTTTAATGGTCTGATTTTTAGCATCACCGAAAAGCCCCCAAGTGTATAAAGCCTGTCAGTAATCAAGACAGTGTGGTATTGGGGAAAAGAATATGCAAACAGATCAATGGAACAGAAGAGGGAGCCCGGTGATCGACCCCCATAAATACTGTCAACTGATCTTTGGCACAGGAGATATAACGGAGCAGAGAGTCTTTCCTACAAATCGTGCTGGAACAACTGGGCATCCCACATGCAAAAAAAAAAAAAAAAAAAAAAGACGAGTGAATGAGTCTAGACACAGACCTTGCCCCTTTTACAAAAAATTAACTCAAGATGGCCCACAGATCGAAACGTAAAACGCAAAATTATAAAACTCCTAGAAGACAACACAAGAGTAAGCCCAGGTGACCCGGGGCATGGTGATGACTTCTTAGATACAACACCAAAGGCGCAACCCATGAAAGAAATCACTGAAGAACTGGACTCCACTAAAATTACAAACTCCTGCTCTCCAAAAGACGATGTCGAGAAAAAGAAAATAAGCCAAACTGGGAGAAGATATTTGCCAAAGACACATCTCGTAAAGGACTATGACCCCCAAATATAAACGGAACTCTTAAAACTCACCAATAAGAAAACAACCTGATTTAAAAAGGGGCCAGGCCTTAACAGACATCTCACTACAGAAGATCTACAGATGACAGATAATCATTTGAGAAGATGCTCCACGTCATATGTCATCAGGGAAAAGCAAATTCAAATGACAAGGTATTACTACGCACCTAGAAGAATGGCCAAAATCTGGAACATGGACGACACCAGGTGCTGGTGAGTATATGGGGCAACAGGACCGCCCATTCAGTGCCAGTGGGAATGCAAAATGGTACGGCTGCTCTGGAAGACAGTTTGGTGCTTTCTTAAAAGAAAAACTAAACATATTCTTACCACCCAATGCAGCGATCGAGCTCCTTGGTATTTTCCCAAAGGAGCTGAAAACTTAGGTCCACATAAAAACCTACACATGGACATTTATAACAGCTTTATTCATAAGCCCAAACTTGGAAGCAACCAAGATGTCCTTTAGTAGGTGAATGGGTAAATAAGCTGTGGTCCATCCAGACGGTGGAACAGTTTTTTCAGTGCTAAAAAAAAAAAAAAAAACAGGTAGGAAGGAAACTTCAATGTATTTTACTAAGTGAGAGAAGCCAATCTGAAAAGTCTACACCCAGTAGGGTTCCAACCCAAAAGGCAAACTATGGAAACAACAAAAGGTCAGCGGTTGCCTGGGGTTGGGGGAGGGAGGAGAGCAGAGAGGATTTTTAGGGCAGTGAAATGATTCTGTCGTTATAGTCTGCGTTTGTCCAAACCCATGGTGAGTATAACACCAGGAGTGAACCCTAAGGTAAACTGTGGACTTTGGGGGGGGTAAGGATGTGTCCATGTAGGTTCATTGATTGTAGCAAATGTATCCTCTGGTGCAGGCTTCTGATCTTGGCGGGGCCGGCGGGGGGGTTGCTCCTATGTGGCAACTGAGGATATGTGGGAACTCTCTGTACCTAAAACTGCTGTAAAATGGTCTTTTTATATATTAAAAAAAAAAAAAAAGCCTGTCAGCGCATCTGTCATCCTTCACTACAAAGGTTCCCCAGCAGTTAGCAGGGGCCCTCCCTCCATCTGGGGTGTGGGGGGGGAGGGCGGGAGGAGGTGAGTGCTCTGAATTCACCCCATGCCTCCCAGCAGGGGAAGTGGGAGAAGGGACGGTGGTGGCAGAGCCCGTTCCTGCGGGGGCCCAGCGAAGGGGAAGCTCTAAGGCTTCTGGCCAGTGGGAGCTCCTGCTGAAAGCCTGACCAGAAACCTGGTTTTACTGTTTCTCCTGAAGTTTCCCACACGGCAGCCCATGATCTATTAGAAGTGGAACCTGGGTCATGTCGTTTTGCCTACGTGAATCCCTTCGGGGACTTTCCATCACACCTGGCATCAGATCAAAATGACAGCCTCTGGCCTCGAGTCCCCACACAATTGGGCGCTTCCTGTTTCTCTGGCTCCCCTCCCCCCCCACCTCTCTGTCCCCCAGCGGCTCCGTCCTGTCATCCTCGGACATATCAGGCTCTTCCTGACACCTGCTCCCGCTGCTGGGAATGGTCATCCCAAGCTTCACCTTCGTGGGAAGGTCCTGGGATTCGGGTCTTAAATGTCACCTCCTGGGCGCCTGGGTGGCTCAGTCGGTTAAGCGTCTTCCTTTGGCTCAGGTCATGATCCCGGGGTCCTGGGATCGAGTCCCACACCGGGCTCCCTGCTCCGCAGGGGAGTCTGCTTCTCCCTCTCCTGCTTCTGCACCTCCCCACTGCTTGTGCGTGAGATCTCTCTCTCTCAAATAAATAAATTAAATCTTTTAAAAAGGAAAAAAATGTCACCTCCTTCGTGAGCCCTTCCTAGCCACCTGGTGTGAAGGGGTCTGTCTCTCAGCCACCCCGTCACCTCTCTCTGCTTTAATTCCCTGCAATTTTATTTAATATTATCTGTCTTGTTTCCTGCTCCATCCCTATCTCTGAGATCAGGGCTGGCAGGTTGTAGGAACTGGACCAATCCGTGTTGAATGAAGGATTGCCGTGAGATCTTCCAGTGCGACAAAGCGGGGCAGGGTGGGGAGGGGCGACTTTTATCATTCATAGATGGGGCAAATAAAATCGCCAAGCCTGCAGCTGGTCTCACGATCCACGTGCTACGAGCACCGAATCTCAGGAGGTGTGGATGACATTTCTTTCTCTTCTATGTAGCTTGTGTCCTGCAAGAGCTTGGCAGGTGCACCGAGAACCAGTGACCTGCCCTGAGCTTCTGTACTTGTGCCATTGACATCTGACACCCCATGCATCCCTATCTGCTGAAACCATTTCCTCTCCCTCGCCCTCTCTATGGAAGGTGCCCGCGTGTCTCCAGAGCCTCCGAATGATCTTGCTTCCCCGGCTCCTGCAAGAGCCCCTCGTTTGCCGGCTCCTCTGGGTCCCACAGCTCTCCCATCCCTCTCATTGCTTCTGCTGCTGCGTGGTGTGGACCCCCCACTCCTTCCCTCCCTCTCTTCTTCCCTCCATCTCTCTCTCTCTCTCTCTCTCTCTCTCTCTCTCCAAATATGAGCAACGTAAAGAATCTACAGGTATCCTGGAAAAACAGTGCTGGCTTTAAGCCTACTGTGGCAGGAGGGACCCCCCCTCCCCTTTCAAGCCCTTCTGAGCTCCAGGAGAGGAGAGTGGCTTGGCCCCTGGCTTGTAGCAGAATGAGCCATTCCAAGGTACAGACACTAGCTGCAGCGTAGGCGTGTGCTGGCCACTGTGGTGGCCACTAGCCACCTACAGTTACTTACGTGTAAATTGAAACCAGTTGCAAGACAATAAATACATCAGTTTCTCAGTCACACTAGCTACAGTTTAGGTCCTCATGAGGCACCTGTGGCTGGCGGCTGCCCATTGAACCTATAGGTAGAGAACATTTCCCCCACTCTAGAAAGCTCTATTGTTGGATGGCACTATCCTGGACCCCCAGCACTTAGAGGAGGTGTGTCTTTTCCATTAATGTAGTCAAAAGACGATTTGTAAGCGCCTAGAATGTGCTGCTGAGCTGCGACCCACGGTCCCTGTCCTCGTGGAGTTAGTGGACAAAGAGGGGTCCTCACCAATTTTTTCCCTCGGAAGTTTGCCCTGGGACTCCTTATACCTGCAATGATCAGACCCTCACCACCAAACTGCTATGAGCCCCTTCAAGATGCTTTGGGCTCCCCAAGTTAGTAAGGCCTTCCTTAATTGATGAAGAGGAGAGGTCTAGCGTGGCTTCTTCCAAAGACCCCACTGTGCCTTTGGAATATGACTGTCCCACTCTGTATGGAAGGTTCTGGAAGGAGTCAAGATTACGACTCTAGTTTAAAATATGGAGAATCTGGGAAGCACAGAGGATGCAAGCGAAGCGCATTTCCTCTCTGCCAGAGATAGTGTTAGACGCGTGGAAGGTGGGGGACGAGCAGGAGGGAACCCAGACATGGTGCTCCTGTTGGCCCCTGCAGCTAGGTATGCGGGTGTTTCCTCTGTTGTAGGCAGCAGACCTTGTGGGCTCCATCATCCATTCCCCCAGGTACTCCCTCAGCTGGCCCTGGGACCAGGGGTCACGCACGTGCTGCCCTGCCCTCTAGAACTCCCCTTTGACAGTGTAAGAACACAAAGAGAGAGATGCCCTCTGTCCAAGGACACCTGCAACCTCATAAACACTCAGCTCTGAATTCCACCTGCACATGGAGAAACACGGCGAGGGGACAGAAGTCGGGGGTCCTCCCCACGAGGAATGGACCTACACCGGACGACAGCAAAAGGAATCACATTGGTCTTGGCTCCTTGGAGAGATCAGTTATCTCTTCTTCCTCTTCATGTCTCCCTGCCTCCCCAGCCTCCAGCCTCCTCTCTGCATCCCTAGGGAGAGGGCTTGGGTGTTTTAAAGCAGCCCTTCTAGAACTTGGTGCTGCCTGAGCGTCCCTACCTCGCCTGGACTACGAGGGACCACACAACGGAAGCAATCACCCCATGACAGCGCATTTATCTGTCTCTTCTTCCCTGACCCCCTCCCCGACTTCCCTTCCTCCCACCAGCCTCACCCCAACCCTCAGTGTCTCCCTGGGATGCCCTTACCTGGTGAAGAAATGGCTTGAGTCCCGAGGACGTGGAAGGACGGCATCTTCCCAGCCCGGGGGGTTCCTGCACCCACAGCACGCGTCTCAGCCTCCTGAAAGCGCTCCCAGGCCCCGGGGCAGCCCCCTGGGTAAGAAGCAAGCACACGGCTCCCCCGGCCCCGAGGAACGGCCCAAAACCAGTTCAGGGAGTGTTTCTCCTCTCTATTGCGCCTTCTTTTCTCTGTCCAGAATTGCCAATGCAGAGGGAGAAGTGAAAGGCCAGAGCCCTTGGCTGGGGGACCGTTTTAGACACAATACTCAACGACTCTGGGCCGAGAGCAGGGAAGTCATGGGTCCCTCAAGGCTCTGCTGAATCAACGGGTGCTTTCATTCTGACTGCTCACAGTTGGTAGCTCTCCTACGTGCTGCTCGTCGGCCTCTCCCATGGAGAGAGTAAACGGAACCGCATCTGAGGCATCCCTGTGCTCTGCGTGAACCGACGGTGACAGATTTGGGCCGAGGGTCTGCGGAGGGCCACACTCTGCCGCCCCAGGGAGTCCACGGGGCGATGAATGCCCTGAAGAGAGGAAACCGGTCTCCACGACGGTATAGCTGTGATTTCTCCCCCAGAACAAAGATAAAAGAGAGGACTTCGTCATAACGACAAGGAACTGACTTGGGTCTTTTTCTCTGTTAACAGGCAGCAGAGGGTATGGGCTGCAACCTCTATTCCAAGGTTAGGCCCTTACACGCCCCTCCATCGCCAGGCACATCACCTGACCCTGGGACCCGGGAGGGGTGCACTTATGTCGTGATCGAAGGCCCTACCAGAGCCGTGGGCTGCAAACCTTCATCTGTGGGCTTCATTAAGAACATAATATTTCATATGTTTGGGCTTTTACAAAAATGTCATTGAAACAGCCATCATTAACCAGATGAAACATGCTGTCGGTGTCCATGTATCGGATGGATAGTGGTCACATCAAAATGAAAGCTTACTGTTATCTGACCCCAACTTTAAGGGGTCTGTGACCCTCCAACGCTCCCTGGTTTCCTAGACATCACATGCATGACTTTCTAAAGCAGCGCCCTTCAGTAGGATTTTCAGAGATCTGTGCTGTCTGCTGCAGAAGCCACTATCTCCGTGGGACCACTGAGCACTTGCAACATGGATGCTGTGACCAAGGAACTAGTTACATTTCAATCAGTTTGAATTTGAAAAGGGCCCTGTGGCCAATAGCGATTGTGTCTGCATCAGGTGGGAGGACTCTCTGGGTTTGGGTAAAGCTGTCAAGGCCAAAGAGGGTGACGGACAGTGCTGGGGGTGCTGGTCCCCTGCAGGTCCAGCCAAACCCCCCACCCAGGGAGACCTTAGCAAGCTGGCAAAGCCGACCCCTCTCAACAGCTTCTCTTTCTCCCCGCCCCCTCGCCCCATTTCCCTGTAAGTAGCTGTGCTGTCTAGGAAAAGACATTGTTCTTAGCCTTTCCTGCCTGTAGAAGAGTCTTCAGGAAGGATGGTTTCCCTTAACCCAGCGGTTCTTGGTTTTTCACTTCTGGGTGTAAATCATCAACTCTGCTGATTGCTGGAGCTGCAGCTGGTGACTCCCAATCCCCACCCTCCGGGGCCACCCTACCATTGACAACACAGGCAGGGGTGGCCTGACTTCCTTTAGAGTGTTTTTGCCGATGTTGTCTGCACAGATCGCATAGAAGCCTTACCCCTCATCCCAGGCAAAGAGCAGACCAGCCTTCCTCCCACACAGAGCTGGTGGTGCTACCTTCTCCTGGACCCTCTCCTGCTGCGCTCCGCAGTGAGTATCACCCTTCTCATCTGCACGTCCCAGGGTCTCCTGTGCCCTCACTTGTGCATTGCTTTGATGGCTTCTAAAACCCAGGCTTTTGCTCATTTGTCCAGTGGTCATGAGCACCAGGCGTTTTGCTAGAAGCTTCCAGGGAAGCAAAGGTGAATCAGGTAGTGTTTTGCCCAGGCTTCTTAGGATGAGTAATAAGGCACCCTCCCACCCACACATGTAAAGTAAAGGTTCAAGGCAGTCTGTTCTGTGATTTGTACCTTACAGGAGGGAGAAGCAGGCACTCGGGACAGGTGACAAGAAGGTGGTCAGCACTAGGAGAGTGAAGCCCCCAGGAGGGCCTTGGGTCTGAGAGACTGCCCCATGGACAGGATGCCTGGGGCAGCATTCTCTGTAGCAGTGAGAAATTGGAAGCAAGCAAGCTTTGCACCGAGAGGTGACTGGTTAGGTGAACTGTGACATAACCAGACAATGGAATACCCCACAGCTATCCAGTCTGACGACAGCTCCACGTTAATCTGCAAAAGTGGGCTGGGAAAGAACATTAACTAGAAAGCCGGATCGATAAAGATTTGTGCAGTCCGATTCCCTTCCCATTAAGTGTGTGTGTGTGTGTGTGTGTGAGGTTATGTTGCAGAGAAAACGTCTAAAAGGATGCATTTCAGAAAGTGACCAATAGCCAACCCAAGAAAGGGTTGTTTGAGCAGTTTACATTGTCGTCATCATATTGATTTGCTCTGGGGTTGTTGTTGTTATTTTTGTGTAATATGAAATGTACAAAATCTCCTTTATAATCAGAAAACAGCAAAGCTCCTTTATTTTCAAGGACTCCTCAGTGACTACGGCTTTGTCTTTTCCAACACGTGCACCCCCTCCGGTTTCCCGTCGGCTGAGGCTCTGTAGCCGGCCAGTGCGACAGGCGAGCTGTCGCCGAGCCCGGAGCTGGACATGGGGGGCGGCCACCAGCCTGCTGGAGCCCGTCTCCTCCTCCCTCTGCCGAACAAGCCCCTGGAACTCGACGTCTCTTTTCTCCATATCTGTCTGTCTGCTCTGAAGCCCCCCATCAGGACTCCCCACTCACAGGCTGCTGGGGGGCAGGGGGGCGGGCGCCCAACCCAGGGGTGGCCCGCAGATGGCCTGCTAGACAGCTCAGAGACCCCGCTTTCAGGCCGTGTGAAAAAAAAGCAGAGCTATCAAAAAAATGCAAGAGATGATTCAATCTCAGCGTAGCAAAGTGAACAAAAATCAAAGTAACACCCACATTCCTGACTCACATTAGTATCTGTATCCAGCTCCCCGGCTCCCCGGCTCCAGTGAGCAGGGAGGCTGGGGCTACATGAGGATGTTTTATTTATTTATTTATTTATTTATTTTTTAGTTCTTTTTTAATTTTTTAAAATTTTTATTGTTATGTTAATCACCATACATTACCTCATTAGTTCTTGATGTAGTGTTCCATGATTCATTGTTTGTGCATAACACCCAGTGCTCCATGCAGAACGTGCCCTCTTGAATACCCATCACCAGGCTAACCCATCCCCCCACCCACCTCCCCTCTAGAACCCTCAGTTTGTTTCTCAGAGTCCATCGTCTCTCATGGTTCGTCTCCCCCTCCGACTTACTCCCCTTCATTCCATGAGGATGTTTTTTTTAAAGTAAACTCTACACCCAACAATGGGGCTTGAACTTACAACCCAGAGATCAAGCATCCCAACATTCTACTGAGTTAGCCAGCCAGGCGTCCCTGCATGATGATTTTTGTGTCGATTACTTAAGGACAGAGAACAGAAAAATAATGGTTGGATAGTAATGGATGCCAGCCTAACTTTTCTCAGAGGTACTTTTTTTTTTTTGTAAATTAACAGCTCTCCCTTCTTTCTACCACCACCAAAGCTCCTATACACATCTCCTATTTTCTGGCTTTCATGCCTTTGTGGATATGTTTCCCTGCCCTCGAGCAGTGTTCTCTCCCCTCATTGCACCTCCCCATCCTCCCCAGCCTTCAAGAGTCAGCAAAAAAATGTCACCTCCTCAATGAAGCCCTCCTGGGTTCCCCTAGCGCTGGAGTCATGATTTCCTCCTCTTAATTCCCAAAGCGATTGGTAGCATTTAGTATTGTTGCAGCAATGACATATCCATTGTGCTTGAATGTGAGCTTCCTGAGGACATGGATCATGTCTCATACCGTGTTTAAGCCGAGCAGGTGTATCTGGTGTCAAGACACACTGAAGGAGTAGCTGGGGAATGAAGAATGTTCCCTCCTTCTCACACAGCCCTTTGCATTCTGCAAAGAGCATCGCGCTTGACCCTTGCCACAAGCCCTTGCAAGCCAAGGAAATCTAGGCTCGGTGAGGGCATGTCGCTTCTTGCTAAGGTCCCACGGGCAGAAAGGGATGGACCCGGGGACAGCTGGGGGTCCGTCGTGCTTCCCCTCACCGCATCCATTATGCTGCGGGACATGGGCAGGTTTTTCAGATTTGAGCAGCTGCAGCCCCATAATGAGGCCACCCTAGCATGGGCAAGAAGAGATTGGGGCAATGCTGAGCCAGACACCAGAGCACTCCCAGCAGACCCGAGAGGGGCCTGCTCTCAGTATGCTTTGTTATGTGTGGGTGTTTCCCTCCTTCTCAGCGGCAAGAAGAAAATGAAAGCGAGCTTGGAGACTTTGCAACTGGTGCAATAAAATCTCCCAAGAGTATTCTTTTTTTTTTTTTTTAAAGATTTTATTTATTTATTTGAGAGAGAGAGAGAGAGAATGAGAGAGAGCACGAGAGGGAAGAGGGTCAGAGGGAGAAGCAGACTCCCCGCTGAGCAGGGAGCCCGATGCGGGACTCGATCCCGGGACTCCAGGATCATGACCTGAGCCGAAGGCAGTCGCTTAACCAACTGAGCCACCCAGGAGCCCTCCCAAGAGTATTCTGATGGAGAAGGGGAACTAGATAGATGGAGGGCCTCCGGCAGTGTCTTTTGATGGTGGGTCTAGGGAGGAATAGGTTTTGATTTTACTCTTTGACCCTCTCTAAATTTTCCATGAGCCGGAAACACATTTGTAACAGCAACAAGACAAGCTTCACAGAACGCTAATGTAGGATCTCAAAGTCGCATAAAGTAGCCACAGAGAATTTAATTACCAGTCCTGGCTACCTTTCAGGCCACCTGGAGCAGGCTGTGAGTACCTTCTGGGAACAAGCTTTTCAAACAGGTGTATGGTGTAGGGAACGGAAGGAAGCACACTGGGGCTTCTTTAAAAAAAAAAAAGGTGACGTTATTTTTATGATAGTTCTTAAAATAAAATTTCATGCACAAAGTAAAATATTTAAATAGTTTACAAAACCTAAAGGAAAAAAAGGAAAGTCTCACTTTCCACTGGCCATAGTTGTTCAATTTCCTTCCAGAAAATGTTTCAGTACTGATGAGCAGTGAAGTATGTAACTTTTACATACTTTTTTTTTTTTTAAATAAGATCATGCAACATAGTCTTCTACCTTGCGTTTCTCCCTA
This sequence comes from Callorhinus ursinus, assembly GCF_003265705.2. Classification (NCBI taxonomy): domain Eukaryota; kingdom Metazoa; phylum Chordata; class Mammalia; order Carnivora; family Otariidae; genus Callorhinus; species Callorhinus ursinus. The sequence goes on from NW_027397077.1 coordinate 3,699,062, forward strand.
ATGCTCTTGGTGACCTCCTTATGTCAGTGTGAGGTCTCATTTATTCTCTTTACGGACTACTTGTGTGTTATTGAAGGATGTATCAAAATATCACCAATTGCTGGGTATTTAGGTTGTTTTAGTTTTTTTGTTCTGCAAAAATATGCTGCCACATGCATCTCCCAAGGTGTATCTTATGTTCTTTTGTGAGAGTAACAATAGGGCATGTTTCCAGCAGATCAAGTGCTGAGTCAGAGCTGTTGTGCTTTGTAAATTTTGACAGAGATAGCTTCATCCTCTGAAAAGTTTGCACAGGGCAAGAGCAAGAGGGCAGGAGGGGTGCAAATATCAACCATCCTGTCTCTAGCACTGGGGAAACCCCGCAGGGCTTCACTGAGGAGGTGATCTATACATATATTTTTTTGCTGGCCCTTACAGCCTGGAGAGTGTGGGGACATGCAATTTACACTCCCCACTGACTAGCTATAACTAACCATAACCAAAGCCATTCTTAATTCTTTATGTGACTTTTTTCCCTTGGGAGTTTGTTTTCTTCTATATTATCTCTTCATATTCAGGCTTTTTATGCAGGTAGAAAGGAAGCCCCAGGTACTAGAAATATATGAAGTGTTTTCTGGCTAATGTCTCAAAAACCGATCTCCCTGTTCCCCAAGCTGTCAGAGAATTACACGAGCTGCTTTGGGAATTTCCACGTTTAACTGGGCATTTTTTTTTTAAAAAAAGATTTTTTTTTAAAGATTTCATTTATATATTCGACAGAGAGAGTGAGAGAGCACAAGCACGGGGAACAGTAGAGGGAGAGGGAGAGGGAGAAGCAGGCTCCCCGCGGAGCAGGGAGCCCGATGCGGGGCTCGATCCCAGGACTCCGGGATCACGACCTGAGCTGAAGGCAGATGCTTCACTGACGGAGCCACCCAGGCGCCCTGAAAAAAGAATTTATTTTTTAAGAGCATGATTCAGAAACAAAATAGAGGACGGTAAAGTCAATGGGACAATATGGAATTTGGGGGGAGGTGTCTCTGAGATGAGGCCAACATCCCTGCCCCCGGTCAAACATCCACCATTAATTTCAGCATCCATTGGCGAGTTTCCAATCCCAGGATTCCTTCTGTATCTAGTAGCTGGCACCATAAGAAGAGCTTTCTTGCCTCTTCATTTATTTTCTCATTTATTTGCATCAATATGGATTCCTGGAGCCTCACGTAGTTGGATGTGCTAGGCTGATTGCCACCATTACTTAATTTGGTGCCCAAATCACCTCCGATTTGGCTAGTGGGAGCCCCAGCGGGTTGGCACCTACGTCCTTCTGACGAGTCCTCACGGTCCTTCAAACACTTGCTTCCTGATGCAAAAACAACAAACAAACAAACAAACAAATACAATCAGTTCCAGGTTCATCTTAGTTTCTCTGCCCCAGCTCCGGAGCCAGACATTTCTCTAGAGTCCTGCTTCCTTTTGGTAGAAGAAGGTACTTAGAAACTAAGATCTGGGCACTGGGTGCTTATTCTTCTGGGTCCTCTCAGGAAACAATACGTGTACATATACACACAAATCATCTGTCTGTCTATCTATCATCTATCTATCTATCTAACTTTAAAAACATGAGTTCAGCGACGCCTGGCTGGCTCAGTTGGTTAACGCCTGCCTTCAACTCAGGTAATGATACTGCGGTCCTGGGGTCAAGCCCCACATTGGGCTCCCTGCTCGGCGGGGAGTCCGCATCTCCCTCTCCCTCTGCCCCTCCCCTCTGCTCGTGCTCTCTCTCTCTCTCTCACGCTCTCTCTCTCAAAATAAATTTAAAAAACCTTTAAAAAAATAAGAATAAAAACACGAGTTCATCTTGAGCCCCCAATTCCAATAAACAGCACAAGGCACTCCCAAGGCATTTTTGAGAAGTTGCTGGCAAGAAGGTTGCAAGGAACAAGTTCTGGCCACCTTCTTCCTCGCCTGCTGAAGGCCAAGAGAGGACTCTGAGGAAGGAAGAAAACCAGAAAGTTTTCATGAGATTTCAGTTTTTCCTTTCTTCGGTTGAACCACTTTATTGGGGTCCAACTACAAAGAAACTGCACATGTTTAAAGTGCAGAATGTCAGTTCTGACTTACGTGTATGCCCACGAAACCTTCACAGGATCAGTAGAGCGAGCATATTCTTCACCGCCCCCCCCCCCCAGGCTTCCTTGTGTGCCTCTGCCCCTCCCCCTTCCCCCTCTCCCCCAGCACACCCTCCCCTGCCTCTTTCCCTCTCTTACCAGGAAGTCACCGGTCTGCGTTCTCTCACAATAGATTAGTTTGCATTTTCTAGAATTTTATGTTAGTAGAATCACACAGTATATGCTGCTTTGGTCTGGCTTCTTTACTTAGCATACTTATTTTGAGAGTCATCCGTGTGGCTCTGTGTGTATCCGTTGCTCATTCTGATTCCACTGTGTGGCCATGCCACGGTTCGCTTATCCCTTCCCGAGACTTGACAGACATTTGGGTTGTTTCCAGTAACTCCTACTATAAATAAAGCTGCTGTGAACGGTCGTATACCAGTCTTTGTGTGGACACACGCTTGTGTTTTTGTTAGGTAAGTACATGAGAGCAGGATGGTTAGATCACAGGCTGAGTGTATGTTTAACTTTTTCAGAACCCGACAAACCGTTTTCCAAAGTAGTTGCACCACACGTCAGGTACTGAAAACCACTGTACTTTCAGAAAAGGAGTTTGAGTCACGATGCTGTATTATGGAAAGGAAACCAAAAAGTTAAGTTTGGATATATGAAGGGAAATTGTTTTCTTCTAGAAACTTAGGGTGTGGTGCTGGACATGGTTCTTTGGAATATGCTCGCTAAAAGTATTAAAAAAAAGGCAGAGACCCTTCCTTGAAGAGAGGCAAGCCGTTTTTCCCTGAGTCATATCGGGGTGGGTTTACAGAGATTCAAAACACGTACGAACAATAGCCAAGATTTATTTAAGTCAGCTTGGAGGCCCTTTGTGTTAGGGAACTAACTTCATCTTCTTTGCTAAACAAATCCTGGGACCTCCTTTTCCTGCTGGAGTCAGGGGACAGAGAAAATAGGGCCCAGTTTCCTATCCTGGGCTTGTAAATGGAGCATGTAGGTAGGCACTGGGGCTCTGAACCCCTCTGGGAGAGGGACCCAGCCCTTGTCCCCCCGTGTCCTTGCCACCTGGTTACCCTGTGGAGTCTGGGCCCAGAGGGTTCTCAAGTCAACCTCTGTCCTGTGATCTTCAGGAGCCCCCTGGTTGGTAAAATAAGGGTGGGGGCATTTAGCAAAACAGACTCTGGTTGAGAAGTTGAGTCAAGAGAGAACGAGCTAATGTAAAAAGTACGTGCTGGGAAAACATTAAGGCCCCGAAGGGCTCTCAGGGGAGAGGTTTCTCTTATTCCTCTGTTAATGACCAAGATCATTTTGAAATCTAGAATATTTGGCTTGATATCAGTGTCCTGTGGACTCTAACTTTTGCTTGGGATTCTTTCTTTTCATAAGAACAAATGAATTTAACATTCAATTTCCACCTTTAGGTGTTTATTACTGTCCTTTTGTAAGACAGACTTTCTTTTGATTTTTGTCCTCTCTTTCTAGAAGCAAGCTTGCATCTCTGATCCATCATGATGGCCACAGAATTCACAGTGAGTATAGCCATGTTCCTCAGGCTCCTCCAAATGCACTGTGGTCTTGCCTGTTTTGGGGAGTGTGGGAAGGAACCCGCGGTGGGGAGGGATTTCTCTGCACAGTCTCCCTGGGGCAAGATCTCTGCTGAGCTGTGCCCCAGAGGGGCCATCAGCCCTGGCACAGAGGTCTTTGCCAACACGCAAAGCCAGAAGAACTTTGGGGTACGTGGTGAGGTGAGAGGAAAATGTTATTTGAGATTTTATTAACAGGTAAGCGTGTTTATGGTTTTTAACTAGATGTTCTTGGTTCTGTGTGTCTGTTCTTTTTTTATTTTTAAGATTTTATTTATTTATTTGACAGAGAGAGACACAGCGAGAGAGGGAACACAAGCAGGGGGAGTGGGAGAGGGAGAAGCAGGCTTCCCGCGGAGCAGGGAGCCCGATGTGGGGCTCGATCCCAGGACCCTGGGATCATGACCTGAGCCGAAGGCAGACGCTTAACGACTGAGCCACGCAGGCGCCCCCCGTGTGTCTGTTCTGAAATCAAGACAAACAAGGGTGAGGGACAATCCATAAGTGGTTTAAAAAAAAAAACAAACAAACCCTTGGTGAGCCCATCAGTTGGGATTCTTGCATAACAGGACAGAGCCTTTAGAGAAACCACAGAATGGTCTATGGGTGTTCAACTTGTACGGCTGCACAGGGCCCGTAACTAGAAGTGCCACCTGCTTGATTTAATGCTCTGCTGTCTTGAAATTCTTAGCAAATTTTGAACAAGGGATCCTGAAAATTATGTCGCCTGTCCCAGTGTTTGTGTATGTGCATGCACGGGAGAGGGCATGAATGTGTGTGTGTGTGTGTGTGTGTGTGTGTGTTGGTGTTTCATGAGCAGAGGATACATAGCTTTCGGAAGACTCAGAGGAATCTGGACCCAGAAAAGTTTAGGAGCCTCTAAGGACCCTTTTGGGAGCATGGAATAGAGAGGAGAAATCAGAATCATTCAGAGTTTGATAAAAGTTTTGTGCCCATCATTGGTCCCAAAGGGGTCCTACCCCGTCTGAGCACTTGTCACATGTCCTGTCACTGTTGGTTTGCCTGTGTGTGCCCTCCACTAGGAGGTGGGTTCCACAAGAGCGGGGAACCCTGCCTGACTTAGCCGCTACTGCACTTTTAGCACGCACACAGTACCTGACGTAGCCTCGGTGTGCGATAAACATTCATTGAACATATAAATCTGCCGGGTGATCCAAGCAGACACTCTCAGAAATGCCTACTTTTGGGGCGCCTGGGTAGCTCAGTTGGTTGGGCGACTGCCTTCAGCTCAGGTCGTGATCCCAGTGTTCTGGGATCGAGTCCCGCATCGGGCTCCCTGCTCGGCTGGGGGGTTCTGCTTCTCCCTCTGACCCTTTCCCCTCTTGTACTGTCTCACTCTCTCTCAAATAAATAAATAAAATATTAAAAAAAAGAAATGCCTACTTCCCATGCATACATGTCTCTGTCTTGTCATAGACTTTTGGGATGGGGAGGGTCATGTGGTCCACACCTCTGCCATCCCGCAGTCCTCCAAAGGATCGTCCTTGACCTGACAGTGTCTGGTATCTCCTTGCAGAACCCCATCTTTAACATATCTGACGACTACAGCTACCACTCCACATCTTCCGTGGATGACTACGTGAACTACAACTTTCCGGATTTATTCTGTAAGAAAAACAATGTCAGGCAGTTTGCGAGCCACTTCCTCCCACCCTTGTACTGGCTCGTGTTCATCGTGGGTGCCGTGGGCAACAGTCTGGTCATCCTTGTCTACTGGTACTGCACACGAGTCAAGACCATGACCGACATGTTCCTCTTGAATTTGGCAATTGCCGACCTTCTCTTTCTCAGCACCCTCCCCTTCTGGGCCATCTCTGCCGCTGACCAGTGGAGATTCCATCCCTTCTTGTGCAGCGTGGTCAACAGCATGTACAAGATGAACTTCTACAGCTGCGTGCTGCTGATCATGTGCATCAGCGTGGACCGGTACATCGCCATTGCTCAGGCCATGAAAGCACAGACCTGGAGGCAGAAAAGACTCCTGTACAGCAAAATGATCTGCTTCACTGTCTGGGTGTTGGCGGCCGCACTCTGCATCCCAGAAATCCTGTACAGTCAACTCAAGGAGCAATCCGACATCACCATCTGCACCATGGTTTACCCTAGTGAGCAGAGCGCCACAGTGAAGTCGGCTGTCTTGACCCTGAAGGTCATCCTGGGCTTCTTCCTCCCTTTCGTGGTCATGGCATGCTGCTACACCATCATCATTCACACTCTGTTACAAGCCAGGAAGTCATCCAAGCACAAGGCCCTGAAGGTGACCATCACTGTCCTTACGGTCTTTGTCCTATCTCAGTTCCCCTACAACTGCATTCTGTTGGTGCAGACCATCGATGCCTACACGATGTTCATTTCCAACTGTGCCATTTCCACCAACATTGACATCTGCTTCCAGGTCACCCAAACCATCGCCTTCTTCCATAGTTGCCTGAACCCCATCCTCTATGTCTTTGTGGGTGAGAGATTCCGCCGGGATCTTATGAAGACCCTGAAGAACTTGGGTTGCATCAGCCAGGCACGGTGGGTCTCGTTCATGAGGAGAGAGGGAAGCGTGAAGCTGTCATCCATGCTGCTGGAGACAACCTCAGGGGCTCTCTCCTACTGAGGGGTCTCTGCTCCGACATGGATGGCCCTCTTTGGAAGTCATGAGAAGTCCAGGTATGGCTGCCCCACGGATGCGACTGGAGAGAAACCAATGATGAAGAAGAAAAAGTGTGGAAAAAGAAAAACCCAGAAAGAGATGAATTTGGGCGATTACTTCAGTTAGAATTTCCAAGCCAGAGCTTTCCAAATTGACTGGCTGTCCCATGAGACTGTCACTGTCATTGGCTGCAATGGCCACAATTTTCAAAGGAGGACCAACAGACGATCTTGCAGACCACCCTGGCTTTTTGCCACTTGCCCGAGCATTAATGCAGCTGACCTCTGGAGTTCTTCTGTGACTCCATGGCTGATTGCAGGGTTGACCTGCCCAAGGACTCTGCTTGTCCACTCGTGTCACAGGGGTTGGTCAGACTGTGCAGGGACCCTGAGAGCCCGAGTTGGCAGAACTGGCCCTAGCTCTGTCATGGGCTCACTCCTGCCGAGTGGCTTTTGGGATGGTCCTCTTTGCTCCCTATAAAACGGGTTGGTTTTATTGAGCCTCTTGTTTCTGAGCTTGCTGGAAAGATATCTGCCTCCACGCTGCTTCTCCTTTTCTTACTATATAGCGCTGACGTGTTCGAAGGCTTCCAGTTGAGAGATGAGGCTGAAAAAAAGTAATACAATTCACTTTTGCTTTGTGTCTTTTAACTATCTGGCTCTCACATGTGAAAACATTTTGTATATTGGAAAAAGTGCTTTTTGATGACTGTGTAAAATACCCATTACTTATCACTTTCTTCATCATTTCTGTATTTTAAAAGTGTCCTATTAAAGGTCCAATAGCCCTATTAGAGTGTGAAGAATAAGGCCAAGATAAGGAAATAAAATCTCCAAAATACCTTAAAGCCATCTTGGCTGCCCATTTGTTTGTTTGTTTTTTCAAGATTTTATTTAAATTCAAGTTAGGTAGGGGCACCTGGATGCCTCATTAGCATACGCCACTTGGTTTCGGCTCCGGTCATGATCTCAGGGTCGTGGGATCGAGCCCTGCATGGGGCTCCCTCCTCGGTGGGGAGTCCGCTTGAGATTCTCTCGCTCCCTCTCCCTCTGCTCCCCTCCCTCAAATAAATAAATATTTAAAAAGGTAAAAAAATCATTCAAGTTAGTTAACATGTAGTGTATTATTAGTTTCAGGGCTAGAATCCAGTGATTCATCACTTGCCTACAACACCCAGTTCTCATCACAACAAGTGCCCTCCTTAATGCCCATCCCCCACTTACTCCCCCCCCCCCACCTCCCTTTGGGTGCCCGGTTTTTATCTTTCCTCTGGTCAAGCTTATTTCCCAGGTTTGTCCCAATGAGTCCAGTGGAATTTCCAAGGGGGGCTATTCGAGCGGCACACAGACCACCCGGCTTTGCCACTTGCTCTCGAGGAGGCATCTGATTTTTTTCCGAGAGCTGTGAATCACCACCGGGGTTTCAGTCCCAACAGCATGGCTTCCAAAGGGGGCACAGAAGCCCTGGACTCTGCCGCATCTTCCTCCTCCTCCCTGTCCACGTCTAAAGCACATGTTCGTGAGCAATACAGGGAGCACAACATGGGCAGTAATACGAAGGCTTTGTTAACCCCTCCTGTGTGCAGGCGGCTGGGGGTAAATAAGCATCGATCGGTCTGGCACCAGCAAAGCGACACGGGCCTCAGTATAACAAGCACTGCTTACAGTCGAGGGGAGGGTGATGTCCCCAAGGCCAGCGTATGGACGGAGCCATCGCTCAGCTACTCTTTCCAGGAGACCCCAGGTGGCTTTTAAGGAACTTGGGAGAATAAGCAACAAGCACGGGTGCAGTGAGGTGGAAAGAACATGACTGAGTTTGGCTTTTCCATTCAGTGCCCTTCTGATACTGTGCTTCTGAGACCATGCGTCACAGGGACCTGGGTGGAGCAGAGGACGTGGGGAGGGGTGGAGGGAGAAGGGGTGAGCCCCGATTGTGCTTGCTCGTCTACACTCGGCCAGAGTTACTTAAGACACACCAGAATGGAGATTTTATAAGAGTTGAGAGGTCATGTACTTTGGACCAATGCACGTTAGTTGGAACAAAAGATGCCAGGGACTCCACCTTTCTCCCCTCTGATTTTTAAGGAATGGGGTGTGCGATGCCCTGAGAACGACAAACCCGGGTCACATCTGACAATGGTCATGCCTAGTTCCAAGGGCTTCCTTTAGGACATGACTGTCCCTACTGTCCCAGACCTAACACAGCTCCAACATGGGATTAGACAGACTGCCATTGGACCACATGGTAAAGATTTTAAGTATGTTTTATGGCAAATTGTCTTAGTTTTTAAATGACTGCATAAATAGGACCATTTTACATTCAGGCGAATCTAGGTTTTGGTAGCAGATTTATCCAAAGATAAAAACATTGGAAGAGCCAACACGGGGAAACCCATGAGGAACTGTGACTCACTCGACATTTCTAGAAAATACACCGTGTGAGTACTTTCTGAAATAAAGTTAAAAAGGGGTTATCATATCAAATTATGGTCGATGAGAACTCCATAAATGAGAAAAATCAAGAAACTGAATGAAAGATGGTGTGTTTTCATTATCAAAAAAGAAATCGTCTTTTTTTTTACCAAAAAAAATTTTTTTTTTAAACTAAGTTTAAGTCCACACATCACAACGTGGACATTCCAGTGGGGTTGTTGTTTTGAAGTAGTGGATGGCTGGAGATTCATTCTTCTGGGGCTGTGGAACATTCATTCACTTGGCAAACATTTGTGTATATACTATGAGCCGGACCCTCTCTATTCACCAAGGCTATAACAGGTTCACAATAACCCTTTCCCTCAAGATGGCTAACCTTCTGGCAATATGGAAAAGCCAAGCGCCACATGGACTCAGGTATGAAGGACAGTATGCAAGGCTCTGTCAGGTGACATCCCTTGGCTGAGGCGCGTGAGGAGGCCTTGTATGGCTTACAGACTGGTTTGTAGATAGTTCCGAGGACAAGCTCCCTGTGGCAGCCTCCCTGGGTGAACCACTGAAGAAGCGTCTTTGTGTGTGTTCCGGATCTGCTGTATGGGCCAAACACCCTCACCGCACACATCATGCCCTGCGTGAGGTAGATACACTATGTGGAACTAACAACCTTGTTAAAATTTAAAACTGGTCATTTCTCAGATGTGTAGTTCATATATCAGAGCTCGGCTGCCAGAGAACTTTGGAAAAAATAGAGACTGGCAACCTTGAGCAACATCATGTTATGTCCTTAGGGTAGTAATGCCACCCTGTTCCCTACGGGCAGGCTGAGAGGAAACGGTGGTCAAGGGAGGGCTGGCTAGAGTGGGACTGGACGCAGTGCCTTCCCGTGGCCTGGCAAGGGGCTCGGGTCGCTCCCTGTTGGCTCCCATGAGAGAGGCGTGTGCTCATAATGTCTTCCCTTTGGCCACAGCCATTGTCACAAGTGGTTCCGCGCAAGGAATCGACCAGTCCCAGTGAGCGCCTTCCATTGCTTTGGTGGCCCTTCACTGGAGGCCGTCACCGCTGTAGTGCAGTGGTGATGGGCAGTGGGTCCACAATGGGCTTCAAGGCCCCGTGAAGGCTGTCATGAAGCATGAAACCTTTGGACACCGACTTCCTGTTGCAATAAATGAAAAGCCGTCACACGCGTCCAGACGGCTCTTTGGTGTTTTGAACGGTAGCTTGGTGTCCCAATTCTGATTTGGCCTCATAAGTTGAAGCTTCCCATGGGGTCCAGGTCAAGGGATGAGCAAAGCATCCCCATCCTCCCCCTACACCCCGGCTCGGGCGCCCGAGGCCCTTTGTCCCACGCTGGACCGAACTCTTCCTTCTCCTACACTCTGGTCAAGGGGCTCTACACCTTACACATTTTAGATGCTCAAAAGGAATCTCCCTCTTCATTCAACAGGTCATTTACTGCGCATGATCGGTGAATACTGGGCTGTAGAGTGTGGTCATTGTCACATCCAAGATGCCCACGGTGCTTCGGCAGGGCAGTCTCTTTTTCCCCCACAACACCCGCCCCTCTGTTGCAGTTCAAGTCCGTGCCTGCGTCCTCCTGGGAGTGGGGGTGCCTCTCATCATTTCTGTTTTATTGGCACAGATGCCCCCAGAGCTAATGTCCCATTCAATGTCTTTCTTTTGCTTTTTCTATTATAAAAACCTGCAAAAGACATGCAAGTGTGTCTCTCCATTTGACTCTTTATGAGTTCCCTCCACCCTTGACATACTTATTTGTCACACTCAATCCTGGGACCGCAGGCTAAGTGAGAAACCTCTGTGGGCAGATGGAGGCGCACCGGCCGGATTTCCCCTTGAGAACAAACTCGCAGGGAATGTGGTCAGCACATAATCTCCAGCTGCTGGTTCCTCCGGGGTCCACCTGTGCTGCAGGTCCATGTCACCCAAGGCCACTGCATCCAGGGCCTGAGAGGCAGGGGATGGAGGCCGTCTGCTCCGGGACTCCCTGCCAGGCTGGCACAGCTTCGTCAGGCTTGCTTCGCTGTCGGGTCTCCTTCTGCTCGACCCTGCTTCCTCCAACTTCCCTTCATGGGGGTTGATCCCTGATAAACATCCTGCGCCCCGAACTCCAGCTCAGTGTCTGCTTCTGGAGAAGTCACTCCGCAACAACCTTTCCACCAGTGGCTGCCAATTCCGAGAGCCCAGTTCAGGCCAGATGGGTACAGAGCACCAGGTGTCCATGAGCTAGGCAGCGTGGTGAGCATCTGTTCCAGAACCGTCTCAGAAGGCTGGAGGCAGAGGCCGTGTCTGATCTTAATGCAGTGGTTGGAGATCTTGGGCACCAAAGCAGGGGCAGACACAGCCTCCCTGCCAGGACCCACCCAAGGGCACGGGGTTTGTAAGGCTAGTTCACGGACAGGGTAGGCCAGGCCCTCCTCATGCCGTGGCTTCTGCCTGTGATGCCATCCCACCTCGCCTGCCATGGGCAGACAAACCAGCTGTTGCTTTGGAGGGCTGACCAACAATTCGCCAAATGCCAGGCCGAGTACCAGGGGATGCAGGGACAGATGGGCAAACACCACTGCAGGCAAGCTCTAAACGATGCTGTGTGACAGTCGTCGGGGCCCTGCTGATGTCTCCTTCAGAAGTGGACTGGGGGCGCCTGGGTGGCTCAGTCGGTTGGGCGTCTGCCTCCGGCTCAGGTCATGATCCCGGGGTCCTGGGATCGAGTCCCTCATTGGGCTCCCTGCTAGGCGGGGAGCCTGCTTCTCCCTCTGCCTCTGCTTCTCTCTCTCTCTCTGACTCTCATGAATAAAGAAATAAAAAGTTAAAAAAAAAAAAAAGAAGTGGGCTGGGAGGCTGAACCAGCAAAGGACAATGTCATCATCCTCACAGAACTGAGAAGGTTCCTACCTGCTCCCTCTCCTGGCGCTCCTCCCTGAACATGTACAGCCGTGGGGCCGCGAACTCTGCAGGTGTGTGTGCAGGTGCAAGAGCAGAGCCGACTCCTGGGCCACAGCACCCCTGGGCTCCCTCCCCCCCCCCGCCCCTGCCTCCGTCTTTCCTGGCTACTCCCTCACAGACCCGCCCATCTGCCCCCTGTATACCGCTGAGTGGCGCCATCGAGACCCCAGGGGACAGAAGACTCACCCAGGCAAGCCCTGCTCAAACTCCTGACCCAGAAAATCAGGAGATGTAAGAAAATCGTTATTACTGTCTTAAGCCACTGAGTTTTGGGGAATTGATTTTGTAATATATACATTTTTTGACAGAGCGTTCTTTTGGTTCATTCACAATTACACCGATGAAATGATTTTACAAACTCGCTGGTGCTCCATTCAGCTGTGTCCTTGTTACTGTCGCCACAAAACTCGGTGGTATAAAGCAGTAGCCACTTTCTCGTGCTTACCGTTTTGTGCGGCACAGGTTTGGAGACGGCTGGGCATCTGTGGCTCGGGGTCGGTCACGTGGCTGTGGTGAGACACCGGCTGGGATTGCCATCCCCCCTGAAAGCTTGATGGGGAGGTCAGGCCATGGGGCTGGCACTTGATGCTGGCGGCCATCAGGGCACCAAAGTGCGGCCTCTTCAGCCTGGGGGTGCTCATGGCACTTGGTTTCCCCCCGAGCAAGGGTCCCAGAGAACCAGGGGGGAAGTGGCAGGTCTTTTTCTGACCTGGCACTGGAAATCACAAAGCATCCCTCTGGCTGTTCTCCCTCGGTCTGAACGGTGCTGGGCTGGCCCAGAATCCTGGGGAGCAGCCACCCACCTCTTATGGGAAGGGTGTCATGTAACTTTGGGGTCAGGTGTTAAAACTGTCACAAGCTGCCGCTCTGTAAGTTAACTTGCCTTTCGACGACCCCGATCACTCCATCCCCCAACTGCCCTGCGGACTAGTACCCAGGGAGAAAAGAGCCAAAGAGGGGGAGAAGCTGTAGGTAGATGACTTTCTTAATAATCACTGCGCTCACATTTTTGAGTGATTCTTTACGGGAACCACTATGCAAGATCCTTGTTTTGTAACTAATCTCTACACCCGGCATGGGGCTCGAACTCACAACCCCGACACCGAGTGTCATCTCGGGCTCCCCTGACGGAGCCAGCCAGGCGCCCCGGCAAGGCCCTTTTGTGGTCTTATGCAGTCTCCACAGCATCCTTAGGAAGGAGTTACTGTTATGTCCCCCACTTAACAGGTGGAGAAACCGAGGCACAGAGTGACTCCGTCCCTTGCCTCAAGCCATGGCTAGGAGGTAGTGGCAGCAGGAATGCATTCGTGGTTTTCTGATACTAGAATCTGACCTCTTAGATGCTCTGCTATACTTTCTCCCCCATTGGAGGGCAGGCACTTTCGTTCCAGGGGTCATTTCACACCTTGGAATCCAGGTGTGGCTCTCCTCCCGCAAAGGCCCTGAGTTCAGGAGGGCGGGGTGGCCGTGGCCGGGCTGGCCCCTGCGCAGGGGAGCAGGAGTCCTGCCTAGGCTTCAGCTTCCGCCTGGGCCCTCCCCTCCTGGCTTCACGTGGTCACGCGTACTGTTGAGTAGTTGACCCTTCGGGTGAATGTAGAGAGAGATTGACAATGCTGTAATGACTCGAGCTCATAGGAACTGAGCATTTGGTTGTTTATTGGGAAATTGAGACAGCCATGAGCTGATGTGAATTTGTTTTCAAATATTAAAGATTTTATTTATTTGTCAGAGAGCACAAGCAGGGGGAGCGGCAGGCCGAGGGAGAAGCAGACTCCTCGCTGAGCAGGGAGCCCGATGCGGGGCTCGATCCCAGGACCCTGGGATCATGACCTGAGCCGAATGAAGGCAGATGCTTAACCGACTGAGCCACCCAGGTGCCTTTGTTTTCAAATTTTAAAAGTTAAACTGGTGTGTAATAAAAATAATTCTATGGTATAGAAGGATATACCCGGGCACCACCTCCAAAGCCCGGACAGATGCCCCAGGCCCATTTCCAGGGGCAGCCACTGTGAAGTTTCCGGTGTCCTCACCCAGGAACATGTACGACAGTAGTCCACTGCCCCGTCTTCTAGGGGGCGGGTGTGAGCTCCTTCCTGCCACGCCCTGTGACAACATCTTCCTCGCTGTTGCTGTCACAGACCACGCGTCCGCGGAGAGTCTCGAGTGTGGCGTGGTGTACGTGGATGGGCGTGTCTGGAGGAGAAGAAAAGTGTTTTCCTGGGGGCGGTGCGACCAGGGAGGAAGGGAAGGTACAAGAAGGACAGATCGTCAGGCTCTGAGGCGGTCTCTGCCCTCTGTGGTCCCCGTATCGCTCACCGAGCCATCGAGCGCGGTCTCTCTTCCCATGGCTGGCCTCGATGCTTGCTCTGGCCGACAGCCTACAGTCCAAGTGACAGTTCTGAGAGAGCACGAAGCTGTGCACGTGCATTTGCTGTTCTGGAAACCCGCCCAGCACTCACCTGAACCGGCCTGGGCCATCCTGCCGGGTGGCGGGGAGACCATGAGGAGCAGGGCACAGTCACCTGGCCGAGGCCATCGTAGGCTGGCCGGCCCCCACCCCCCACCCCTCCTGGACCAACCAACTGACCACAGATGTGAGAGCAAGCCCCGCCACGACCAGCCGAGAGCCGGCCGACTGTCAGACATGCGAGAGCTCGGATGAGGTGCTGCTGACCTCAGTGATCTGGCCACTGGTTTTGAGGTGGCTTCTTAGGCAGTATCATCGTGACAGTGAATAACCCACACAGCCCTTTGTGTGGAGGATGACGCACAGTAAGGGTGTGAAGGTCAAGAGGTTTTTTTTTTTTTTTTTTTTTTAAATCACTGGATAGGGGCGCCTGGGTGGCTCAGGCATTAAGCGGCTGCCTTCCGCTCAGGTCATGATCCCAGGGTCCTGGGATCGAGCCCCGCCATCGGGCTCCCTGCTTGGCGGGAAGCCTGCTTCTCCCTCTCCCGCTCCCCCTGCTTGTGTTCCCTCTCTCGCTGTCTCTCTCTGACAGATGAATAAATAAAATCTCAAAAAAAATAAATATCACTGGATAATCTACATTCTGGTAAAATGAAGCCGGTTGAGAGAAAACCGCTCCCACAGCTGTCTCCGCACGGTGCAGTAGGAGTAACAAGCTCTATAAATGGTTCAGCCTTACCGGCTTGCCTGGGTCTCGGGCTGACTTATGGCGAGAGCCTGTGAGATTGATTATGTTTGCTACCGACTGTTATTAACAAACTGGTGCTGTGATGAGCCAATCTGCCTCTTTTTTTTGCATAAAGACCTGCCAGAACCCAAAGTTCCTTAAGTTCCTTAACTTTTTTTTTGTCTCATGTACTCCTTTGGCATCAGATAAAGCCTACTGTCCTCCTTCTCAGAATGTTGTAAAACGAACAAAATAAAATATATAGGATTACAAAGAAAACCTCAGTTGAGATACAATTCTCTAAAAATTAGAACAAATGCATGAATTAGTCATATACGTGCCTTTTTATTATTAATGCATTACGTAGGATCTACCAGCAGGTCTAATGACAATCTTCACTTCAGAGTGGTGATGGCATTTTGAGAGTCATAACTGTTGTGTCATATGAAACTGTCCTTTTCCTTGGTGACAAAGTCACAGGTCTTGCCGACATATGCTAGCGTGGCATGGTCTTTATATTCATCATGGAGGGAAGATCTAAATTTTAGTTCGAAGTTGGGGGAAAGATTCCATTTCCCCCCCCCCCCGCCAGCCCCCGTCCACGTTCATGGACCTTCTGAATTCTGGGGATGGACCAGGCGAGGAGCCCATGGTTGACCTGATCTCCTCCAACACGTATCCATCAGTACCCAACTCATTTCTTCCTGTAATCCTTACGTTTTGGACAGGAGTGGGACCACTTTGGATTTGGGGAAGGGAATGTTTTTCCATTTAGAGATGATCTGCCAGTTGGCAGCATGTCCTCGAAGACAAACACAAGAAGCCGTAAACGAAACGGTGGTCATGGAAAGATCTGACCTGCAGAACAATTTCCTTCCAGGTGTATGTGGAGAAGTAGCTTCTTCTCCAAGATCGAAATCTCCACCTCTTCCTCCCCGCCCAGTGCTTGGGCCAGTGGGCTGAGGGAGAAGTCCTGGTTCCATGATTTAAGGGTCACTGGTGGAAATAAATCTGGGGACGGATCCACGAGCTCGGTTTACCGCTTTCCTCAAGTTCTAACCGAAGCGGTGACGCAGCAGCGACCTTCAAGGACCTGCTCGGTGACTTGTGAGGGAAGTGGCCTGATGAACCAGACTTGGTAGGGGTGTGAATGTGTGATCCTCTGAGAACACCCTGCAGTTCTGGGGCGGGGGTCCTAGCTGGTGAAGGGCTGTCTCTGCGAAGACCTTTGGCCCCACACAGGGACCCGTGTCTTGTGCAGAGGCCTCGTGGTGGGGGGTGACTGTGGCTGTTGCCCCACCTCAGGGCCCTTCTGTGAGAGCATGAGAAGTCCCGAGGCCAACCCCGAGCCAGAGGGACAGACCGACGACCTTGTCCATGTCTGCAGCTACCGCCTTCTGTGTGTGGCAAACCGTCCAGGTCTTGCTTCCACTAAAATGCTGCCTCCGCCGGATGTGGTGGTTGGCTACCATTTTCCCCACGGTGCCTTTCCTCCGATGAGAAAGGGGACTTCTGCTAACCCAGACTCCGGGCCGGCGCTCCCTGAGGCCTCCGGGAAGGCCCCTCCCACGCATCCCTCTTTCTTCCCCGCCTCTATGCTCTCCTGTTCTCTGTCCCCCGCACCCCTCCCTCACCCCCTTCCTTCCTCTCTGGGGACAAGACAGAGCCTGCCCCACTGACCTGGCCCACAGCAGTTCCGGCCTCCCCAGGAAGGTTCCTTCTCTCCTCGACGCTTCCTCAGAGGCCTCCTTGGGAGCTTCTAGAAAGCTGGGGATGCCCCCCGCCACCCTGACCTGACATCGCCTTCTCTTTGATGATTCTAGGGAGCCTCAGGCCCAAAGCCAAGTGCGGCCCAGCACTGAGGCCTTCCTTTCGGTGAGGACGCTCACGTGTGTCAGGTTTGGCGACGCCTGGCTCCCTTTGTTCATTTTTGAGCTAAGAAGACAGTTGATTCCGGGCTTTGGGTGGGGCAGCCGTGTCAGAGACAACTGCAGTCCATCCGTGCCAGGAGGTGTGAGGAAGCCACACCAGGCCCCCTCCTCCTCCAGCGCGCGAGATTGGGGGATGGACGGGGGACAGACATCAAAGGCCAGAGCTTGGTGATCACACTCGTGCTCGGGTTCACCGTCCTCCAGAAACCACAGGTGTGGGAAACGGAGAAGGCTGACCTTTCTGTCAACCCTAACCCACTCTGAATGGCTTTCATAATAGCTATGCTCTCCTCCTGGTTTCCGATGGCTCCAGCTTCAACTGCTCTCTCTCTCAAAAAAAAAAAAAAAAAAAAAAAGCCCATTTGCTCATCTTGGGTGACAGGTTTCACCCATCTCTTTGCTTTGCAGAGAGCTGTGTGGGTGGCAAGCTCCTCTCACCAGATTTTTCCCACGCATCTTCAAACCGAAAGGGCTGACCTGCCGAGAGTTTCCTTTTGAGTCCCCTGGGGAACCTCTACATCCTCCAGCCCCACCAGGCAGCGTGGCCAGGAGAGGCAGGGCACCCCCCAGTGGCCTTGGAGCCTGCAGACACTAGGCTGGGCCCGGATTCTGGAGAGCCCGGAGCAGACTTCGGGCATCTGGCGTTACTCCGTGGTTTAGCGAGCGGGGTGGGGTGTGATGGGGACTTTGACACAGAGGCCCCCAGATCCCAGCCTCCGGTGCAGCATACTCAGCCGCGTGGGTCTCCATTGGTTCTCATTCCAGCCCCCAGCCCATGTGGCTGCCAAGTCTCTGGAGGGACCCTTCTGTTACTAAGGAACTCCCGCTGCATTGTTCTGGGCGCTTGGATAAACCAATCTTCCGTTACTTCAACCTGCTCATCAGACAGTAAGAGGCTCGACTTGAGGGCATCATTAGTACAAGAGGTGGGTACGGAGTGCGGCAGGATGGAGAGACCAGCTCACCTCCATCCTGCCCGCACCTTCCTCTGCAGGCTCGCCCTTTGTCCTCTGCCATGAGAGTTTCAGGAGCTTCTGTGCCGGGCCAAGTTGGCCAACGGCATTGCTGATGGCCTTACAGCTGACCCAGCATGGGGACCGACCGGTATCCTCACCGATTCCATGACTGTTGAGCACTTCTGTGTCTGGCGTGGTGCTCGACGCTGTGGGGGCGAGGGAAGGGAGGGAGATGAAGGAAACACGGTCCTTGCTCTCGAGGGAGAGTGTGGCTATGGGTACAGAACGTGTAACTTATTTCTGCATAACTGATTCAAGAAGAGGCCACATGAGAATCTGAGGACAGGGGGACGGCTGGAGGAGGAAGGAAGGGAGATGGAGGGAAGGGGGGCTGGGGATGTTCTGTGGGGCTCGAGGCACTCGAGGGAAGGAACATCATCTCTGGATGTGGGGTGTGGTGTGAGTGTGGACGGACTGTCCAGCCGGAGTCCAATCTGGCCGGTCCAGGAGCGAGGGTCCTGCCCCTCCCGGTCTATGTCTGGTCTCTGCTGATCCAGCATGAGTAGCTAAGTGGCAGTGGGAATGTGACTCCTTCCTCTGCCTGCTGTCTTGGCTTGGTGGTCTTGCCCCATTTTGTACCACAGGTTGACTGATGGTGGTTTTGGGGCATCCGTGACCTTCCCCCTGACCTCACTGTTCTGGTAGGTCAGCAGCGTGCTCTTTGCTCACAGTGCTCTGTGAGTAGCCCAGGAGGGCCAGGCAGCTCATGTGGTGGAGGGCAGTGGGTTGGAATTTTATACCTTGGCTCCTTCAGGTCTGAACACCGACCTTGGGGTAGACGGGGAAGTATCCAGATCCCAAGCCACATGGGCAACCTTGAGCCCTTCTAAGAAGCCAGAGTACAAGCTGATGCTCTATCTCCAGGCAGGGCAACTCAACTCCAAGTCTGGTCCAGGTAACTTTTTTTTAATAAAGAGATTTTATTTATTTTTTTGACTGGGGAGGGGGGGGGAGCAGGGAGGGAGAGAGGGAGAGAACGAGCAGGGGGAGGGGCAGGCAGAGGCACAGGGAGAAGCAGGCCTCCCGCGGAGCAGGAAGCCCCCGATGCGGGGCTCGATCCCAGGACTCTGGGACCATGACCTGAGCCGAAGGCAGACGCTTAACCGACTGAGCCACCCAGGCGCCCCGGGTCTGGGTCACTTTATCAACGGGCCTTATGTCCCAGTGGAACGAAAGACAATGCTACTTCCAATGTCATAGTGTTTGCTTTATTTAAATCCTGAGGTTAAAAATAAAACTGTTCCAAATAGTGCAGCAGATGCTACAGAGGAGTATGTTTTGGGATACAAAAGTTTCTCACCCCTATTGCGCAGGGGGTGGGGGGGGTGTTGGCATTTGATGTGCTTCTGGGTAATTCTTTGGCAGATAAGAATGCAATGGGTCCCCAGACCCACTATCCCATAAGGCCTCGAGAATTGAGGATTCGTCAATGAAAGTGCAATTCAGATCCGGAAGCCGCCCAGTGGAGGCGTGCGGGTTGCTCTGCAGCCCCCAGAGGCAGGAGCGTCCCTGGATAACACTCATCACGAGGTTCTAACGAAGCCTGTTCGTCGGCCATGTCTCCTGAAATCTAAAGATAGACTTTATTCTTTTAAAAAAGCGATTACGAAGGAAAAGGCGTTATTAATTCAGTCTTTCCCGTCTCCTTGGAAGAATCGCAACGCAATGAAAAAAACTTCTCCAGGTTTCCACTAAGAAGTACCTTTCGCTAAGTGTTTTGTAAACATGGCTGGCTGGCTCACGGGTGTCTGCAAGGCGACCCCTGGTTCTCCGAATCACCGACGGCTTCTGCTTTCACTCTCAACCCCTCGGAGCCAGGGATAGGGGCTCTCACGTGTAGTTACGAAGGTGGACTTTAAGAAATGAAACTCCTAAAAAAAACCTTAAAAGTCAGTGGCCATCTAACGAGTATCCCATAGAGCACAGACTCTGAGATACCACCTCCAAATGGGGATTTCCTTTCATTTGAGTCTAGAGGGGCTTACCCACCCAAGGAGTGGAGAACTGGAACATTTCAGAACAACCATCCCCTTGATTTTTCCATTACGTTACGTGGCTTTTCCTTTTCTACTTTTCAAACCCGGTAGGGTTTTTCAGTTCCAGATTCCTTCTTGATCCAGTTGACCTGGAGTCCAGAGGGCTCCAGCCACGAGCGCACTTACAGAGGCCACGCTTTATTGTGACGCCCGCCCTTCCTCGCTGCTGGTGAGTGTGTCTGAGGGGCCACGTTCTCGGGCAAGGTTGATTAGTGGCTTCTGAGGCAGAGGTGAACAAGGCAGCGGGATGAGTGCTAGAAAGTGAGCGGCTGTTATTCAGAGAGCTGGGCCATCTGGGGGCTGCCGGATTTTTGCTTTGTTGTTTTGTTTTGTGTTGAATAGTGATCTGGGGTCCCATTGATGATTTCTAGTGTAATTCAGTCTACTGGCTGGGGCTACTGCCTTCAATAGTTGCTCTTCATTGTCATCTGCATTTTTTTTAAAAAGTACCCCAACCCCAAAAACCTCAGTAAAGTCAGGAACCTGTTCAAAATAAGAATAAAGCTGTTCATACAAGCCACGCTGAAATAGGCCACCATGTTCTCTAGTTGCATAATGCACAGCAAACTCGAGCTCACACGGCAAAGTAACAAAGGAAAAAGAGTCTGTCCAGCATGAAAATAAATAGGCTGCGGAGTCAGGATGTGGCCGCTGGGGGAGCGGGCAGTCCTCTGAATGTAGTCAATGTTCCAGGGGGTACACACCACAAGGGGCCTCTGCTCTCCGGGAGGAGTGGCTCTGGGCTGGCTTTGCAAGAGCCCAGTGGTTTTTAAGCTGTAGTTGGTTTCCTGCCGGGCTGAGTGACAGAGATTCACCAGGGGGCTTGGATGGAATGTTCCAGGCCTTTTGGAGCAAACATAGGAGCTGTTAGCTGCACAGGATGGTGGCGACACCATCAGCTGGCCGTCTCCATGGCATCCTGGGAGAGCACTCAAAACAAGACTCCAGACTGCTTTGGGTTCTCTTTTGTTAGTTTCTTTCTTGTGGTAAACCACCCATCCCGATTACCCTTTCCAGAGGAGAGGGTGGGCTCAAAGGCAGGATAATTTGCTCTGGAACAATCCTCAGGCTGTGTGGCACCCCTGTGAGGACAAGCGTGAGGCTAGGGAGAGTCTCTGGGAGCCTGGCTGCTTTTTGCCTTGGTGTTGAGCACAGTCAAGGCCTTGGCCACTGGGAGACGCCAGGGACCCTGCCGGCTTTCTGCCAGAGGCGGCTGGCTGCTCTGAGGAAAGAGCGCAAGAGGTTCAGCTTCTCTCTGCGTTAATCCCTCGGGAAGGTTCCGTTCACCACCCCCTCCCCTGCCCTGCCTGAACTGACTGCAAGTGGCCAAGTCCCCTATTTGAGTGGAAGCTCTGAGCCCCCTCCCCCCTGCCCCACGGGTCCTCTCTGCTGGGTGGTGGCTGTGGGGTCTGCGCTGGACCCGGCCTGGGGGCTCTGACGGGTCCTTGAGCTCTCAACGCCAGCCCAGCCAGGCCTGTGCGTGACGGAATGAAGCTCCCGTGTGGTGGGACTTGACCGGTCACAAGGCCAGCTGGGGGACAGGCTGGGCCCTGTGCTCAGATCCCCAGACACCCTGCCCGGCGCTCTCCCTCATCCCTGGCCAAAGCGGGCCCCGTCATCAGATGGCCTGCTCACCTGTGAAGTGTCTGAGCCCTGACTTCAGGCTCCGGCCTCTGTGAACAAGGCCCCAAGAGGCCATCAAAGGTGAGCTCCCTACAGTGGGAGGAGAAAAGGACCACAGACAACAGGAAGACCATCTTCTCCTTGGCCAGGGAAGGGAAACAGGATTCACTGGCCCCAAGGGGAGATGGCTCCTGGCTGTCACGTGTAGGCTGAGCCACAGGAAGTGGGCAAAGGGGTGCCAGGGAACAGACTGGTGGGGAGAGGGGACCGAGAAGTGAACTCAAAGCCGATTCATGAATTATGCCTGTTACACCTGAGTTACCAAAGACTTTTGTTAAGAAGGCCCTGATTTTGGAAAGTGGTTCTTACCCTGATTATGATCATTAGTAAACACGTCTGCGGATGAGGCAGAAGCTCATATTTATACAAACAGAGACAGCCGAGCAGTGAGTCCTAAGGGCCAACGCACAGTGCTGCTTAGTGGTTCCAGCATCGCCATCTGCACAGACAGCCACTGCAGGACGCGTCCTCCGTGTGCTGGCTTCGGTTTTCCCGGGCATCTGCAGTTCTGATTTCTAGGCTGGTGCTTTCAACTACTGGGGGGCCTGCCTGAGTGAAGGGCTTTGCATGAGGACAGAACTTCCCAGACAGAAGGGCCTGGAGGAAAGTGCAGCTAGAGGTCCCTCCAAAATTGCTGCTTTGGAGCAGCCCTAAATTTACTGGGATAGGAAGGGACAGAGGCCTGATGGGAAGAGGCTGGTTGGGGCTTCAGGAGGCCCCCCCCCCATCCCCACCCGGGATGCCCTGACTCTCACGATGGCCCTGTGGCCTCCTTTTCCTGGCCTCGCGGCCTGAGGACCTCCCAGGGTCTGGCCAGGACATCCCGGCTCATGGTCACCCAGGATGCCTGGCCCCTGCTGTGCAGAGTGGGGCATTTCTCTCCTGGGGCAGAAGCTGGGGTCACTGGCTCTGGCCTGTGGAGCTCTCCACAGAGGCTAAGAGTGACGGTGCGTGGTGCTGAGCATGCAGTGCTCCCGACGACGCGGCTTCGAGGGGCGGCCGGAGGCCCGTCTCCCAGTTCCACACCAGGTCACGTTCGCAGCGGCTGCCCTTTTTTTTTTTTTTTTTTTTTTTTTTTTTTAGTGCTTTATGTGACAGGTGAGCAAGAGTAGTGTTTCCTGTGGATAAAGTGAAGCTATTAGAATCTAGAATCCAGGTGCTTGAGGCTAGGGGAAGTCACTTCCATCGTAGATCACAGGCCTGTCAACCGTCAAGTGATAAAACACTTTCTTGGAGACAAACCTGAGGAAACAGAAGTGGGAAAGGAGGCTGTCACTGGGAGTGCCGAAAGCCAGAGGGCAGCGGCGGTGGCTGGGGGGCCTCCTTGGGGGGGGGAGGGCTGGTGGCAGAGCCTTCTGTGGGGGCAGGGGCCCGGGCCCCTCACCCCGTTTCCTGTCTGCCCAGCAGAGCTCCCCCAGGCAGGGGTCGGGGGGTCCTGGGACGTCAGCACGGACTTCCCTGGGGCTTGCTACACAAACACACGAACACCTGCTTTGAAGCTGCTGGGGGATGTGGGGGCTGCCGGGGGGCAGCACAGGGAGTGGACCCTGAGAAGAGGTTTCTGGAGGAGGCGAGTATGGATTTCAGCCCCGCTGGGCACCGAAAGCCATTTTGCCACCCATGGTTTAGAGATCTCTGGCACGCGGTAAGGCAGGGTGGGTCACAGCACCGTGGTGGCCTCCAGTGGGAACTAGGGGCCTGCTCGGGGCATGGGACCGTGTTCTGCCCTCGGCCTCTCTGATAACCCACCGGGAGTCTCAGTGAGGTGGTGACAGTGCTCACTGCCTCTGCAGAGACGGGGCTCAGGGGCATTTAGAACTTGGAGGGCAGCTCTCTGGAATATGCTGGGCCTGTGCCCCATGACTCCAGCTAATTCAAAGTATGTTTGTGCTCATGGGGGCGTGCAGGGGAGGGGCAGGAGAGGGGGAGAGTGGGAAGCTCCTCCTCTTAGCCCCTCCTTTAGTGGACGTGCTTGGCCACAATCCCTGGGCGCTCAAGGCTGGGAGGTGCTGAGGGGGTGGCACAGCTCTCCCCTAGAGTATTCTCGCTAGTTATTCCGCCAAAAGTCAAGTGGGCTGGGAAGGGTCCCCGTATGGGGGGATGTGGCTGCTAGCTCAGGGCCCCACTCAGGGAGGAAGTGGCTGGGTGCTGGTCAGGCCGGTCTCCTAAAAAGGCGGCCCCAACAAAGGGCTTATGCTGAAGCGAGAAGACACCAAAGGGATGGGTCCCAGCAACCTTAACCGCCCGTCTCGTGTCTCCATGAAGTGGGGGCCCAGGCTCATGGCAGATGCTCAACCCATGTGTTCCTCTCCCAGCTTCCTTCCTTGGCTGCCCCTCCAGCCTGTCTCCCTATATTCCCAACTTCCTGCCCCCCCAGCCCTTCATTCCTGCACCTGTATTTGGTGCTTTGATGCTGTGCTTCCCCGACACAGTACACACTGCTCCCGCTGCCATGACAAGAAGGCCCAGGGGCTCCCTCTCACAGCTCTAGTCCTGGCCTTCATTTCTTGCTTGTCCATCCACCCATCCACCCATCCACCCATGCACCCATGCATCCATCCACCCATGCATCCATCCTTCCATCCATCCATGCATCCATCCATCCACCCATGCATCCATCCTTCCATCCATCCATGCATCCACCCATCCATCCATCCATGTATCCATCCATGTATCCAACCATCCATCCATCCATCCATCCACCCATGC